>NC_140987.1:389130429-389286592 GCF_052327205.1 Somniosus microcephalus | reverse complement strand
GGCGACGAGGCAAGTTCGAACCTACCTGCAACTCTGCATCACCTCCCAGGGATTCGTTCCTGGAGATCAGTGGATTGGAGGTCAAGGCCAGAGAATCGGGCGTCGACCACGGGCAACCACCCAGTCATCCAGCAGAGACTTGAGAATTGCGGGGGGAGGCTGTCGAGAGCCAGGCTTGGCTTTCCAGTTGAGGTGGTCCAGCGAAACGGGCTGGCAACAGGTAGTGCGCAGACCCTTCCCGGACAGTGGCGGGCTAAAGCCTGACCGAGCGGCACAGCAAAGGGCCGAGCAGCGTCGGCGGGGGAGAGAGAGAGAGGGCAGAGCGCACAGGGCACAGCCGGTGTTCAGGGGCCGAGCAGCGTCTGAGAGAGGGAGAGAGAGATGCGCAGAAACCCGCGAGGCGCCGCCATTGCCACGAGGACCGCAGAGAGCGGCGTTGGCAGCAGCGCAGGAGAAGCGCGCGAAACCTACAGGGCGCCGCCATTGCCACGAGAACCGCCGGGAGCGGCGTTGGCAGCAGCGGGGGAGGAAGGAAAGCGTGGGAAATGCCATTTTAAGCCATTGGGAGACGCCATTTTAAACCACACCCAAAATGCTGAAGAGTGGCAGTATCACCGCATTTGACAATGAAGTCGAAGATTGGACTACATGTGTCGAACGAATAGCGGTGTACTGCAAGGCAAATGAGGTGGCAGATGACAAGAGAGCGTCGGTATTGTTAAATTTAATGGGTGCAAAGACGTATGGTTTATTACGAAATCTAGTAACCCCAACGAAGCCAATGGAAAAGAGTTTTGAAGACATAGTAACGATACTAAAGGAACATTTAAACCCCACACCGCTGCTGATAGCAGAAAGAATTCAAGTTTCACAAACGAAACCAGCATAAGGATGAAAGCAATGCTGGTTATTTAACAGAACTGCGCAAACTATCGAAACACTGCCAGTTTGGAGCGGGACTGGCAGATACCTTACGGGACAAGTTTGTGTGTGGGCTTCAAAGTGAAGGAACCCAGAAACGGCTTTTATCTGAAAAGGACCTTACGCTGGAAAAGGCTTTCAGCATTGCGGTATCATATGAAGCAGCAGCATGGGGCGCTGCAGAGATACAACAGAGACCACAAGAATATGGCACAAACGAAATGTCATATGGAACAGAGAAGTTCTATCACTGCGGCAGAACAACACACGACCAGAATGATTGCTGGTTCAAAGACTAAGTGTGCAGACAGTGTGGAAAAGAAGGACACATAGCACGAGTCTGCAGGTCGGGAAAGAAAACCAGCAATAAGAAACCTACCAAAGGAAAGTACAAGAAGGTGCATAAGATGACGGAGAATAGTTCAGATGAACAAAAGAGTGATAACGACTCCGAAAGCAGGGAACGGAGTTGTCTGAAACTACATAATGTGATCACAACGGAGGATCACCGAACCATTTGGGTCACTCTCAAGTTAGCAGGAGTCCAGGTAAAGATGGAATTGGACACAGGATCAGCCCTAACAGTCATAAACCGATGGGACTACGAGCGGCTATTCTCACACATACCCTTGGGAGACACAAAAATTATTTTGAAGACGTACACGGGGCAAAAAGTCCACCCCAAAGGAAAAATAAGGGTGACCGTTATATATAACGGTAAGGAAACACCAAAACTAGACCTGTATGTATTGCAAGATGGAGGGCCACCATTACTGGGACGTGAATGGATCCGGAAAATACAACTGGATTGGCATTCCATACAGGCACTGACTGTGGCTGACAAAAAGGATGACGACGTCACACCTGGGCGACTGTCAAAGATCCTAACTGACGCGAAAGAAGTGTTCCAGCAAGGACTCGGAACACTAAAAGGCATGACAGCGATGATTAAAATTGAAGAAAATGCAAGGCCAACATTTTTTAAGGCCAGACTGGTACCTTATGTGATCCACCCAGCCGTCGAAGCAGAGCTGGAGAGTCAGGAACGTTCAGGTGTACTGTTCAAGGTAGACTGGAGCGAGTGGGCTACATCCATCGTCCCTGTAATGAAAAAGTCGTTGAGCAGCACGACTGGGGAACCAAGGAAGGTTCGCATCTGTGGGGACTTTAAGGTAACAGTGAACCCGGTCCTTCACACCGTACAATATCCACTTCCGCGGATTGAAGATATTTTCGCCTCGCTATCTGGAGGGAAACGCTTCACTAAGATTGATCTGGCCCAGGCGTATCTGCAAATGGAGGTAGAAGAAGCATCAAAAAAATACCTCACAATCAACACCATAAAGGTCTCTACCAATACAACCGGTTGGTATTCGGGTTAGCATCAGCTCCGGCTATTTGGCAGAGGGCAATGGAACAAGTCCTGTATGGGATCCCAGGGACCCAGTGTTATTTGGACGACATCCTGGTCACGGGCGAAAATGACAGTGATCACCTCGCCAACCTGGAGCAGGTGCTCACCAGATTGCAGGAATATGGGCTGCGAGCTAACCGCCCCAAGTGCGAGTTTTTTAGAAAACAGATCTCGTATTGTGGCCACGTTATCGATAAAGAGGGGTTACATAAGTCCCCAGAGAAGATTGAGGCAGTAGTCAAGGCTCAAGCACCGGAAAATATGTCACAACTGAGGTCGTTCCTCGGGCTGGTATACTATTACCATAAGTTCTTGCCAAATTTGTCGACAATGCTACACCCACTGAACACCCTACTGCAAACTGGGGTGCCATGGAAGTGGAGTGACGAATGTAGACGAGCTTTCCAGAAGAGCAAAACACTAATCACATCGAAAGAGGTATTGGCCCATTACAACACAGCATTACTAATTCGGTTGGCATGTGATGAGTCACCCTACGGCATTGGAGCGGTGCTGTCGCACAAATTCTCGGACGGCTCAGAGAGGCCAATAGCCTTTGCGTCACAATCACTAACCTCAGCCGAGCGTAACTACGCCCGGATTGACAGGGAGGCCCTCAGCCTAGTGTGGGGAGTGAAAAAGTTCAATCACTATCTGTACGGGCAGAAATTCACCTTGCTGACTGATCACCAGCCTCTTGTCTCCATTTTTAATCCGAAGAAGGGCGTTCCGGTGATGACTGCGCAACGACTTCAAACATGGTCACTTTTTCTAGGGGCGCACCACTATGAGATTGAATATAAGGGCACGAAACAGCATGGAAATGCTGATGGGCTATCACGCCTGCCACTGCCTACTGCGGAGGAAGCACCAGCAGTGGATCCTGTCGAAATATTCCATTCGACTATAGTTGAATACCTACCGGTGACTAGCGCGTGTATCGAAAAGGAAACCCGAAATGACCCGACACTGTCTCGGGTATATGATTTGACGGTGAAGGGATGGCCAGCACATGGTAACTCACTGTTGCCAGCATTCTCGACAAGGAGAGAACAGCTGTCAGTGTGCCGGGGACCTTGATGTGTGGATCCCGAGTGGTAATTCCACCCAAGTTAAGGGATAGAGTGCTCAATGAGCTTCATGAGGGTCATCTGGGAGGGGTAAAAATGAAAAGCCTAGCCAGAGCTTATGTGTGGTGGCTGGGAATCGATAAACAAATCGATGACCTGACCAAGAGCTGCTCAGGATGCCGGAAAGTCCAAAATGCACCACCACAGGCCCCTCTACACCCATGGGAGTGGCCCTCATCTCCACGGCAATGGGTGCATATTGATTTTGCTGGTCCATTCATTGACTCAATGTTTTTAATACCCGTGGATGCGCACTCGAAATGGCCTGAGGTCATCAAAATGTCCTCCACCACCACGGAGAAAACTATTGCAGTCCTACGAACCATTTTTGCCAGGAATGGCTTGCCAGAACAGATTTGCTCTGACAACGGACCACAGTTTGTGTCCGAAGAGTTCCGGAGGTTCTTGAAAAAGAATGGGGTAAGGCATTACACATCCGCCCCATATCATCCAGCCACCAATGGATTGGCTGAGAGGTTCGTACAAACCTTTAAAAAGGCAATAAAGGCTATGTACAATGACAACATTCCGCTGCAGCATAAGGTGGACAATTTCCTGTTCGCCTACCGGAATGTGACACATGCAGTCACCAACCAGGCCCCAGCCATGATGTTCTCTCTCTCTCCTTCCCTCTCTCTCTCTGTCTCTCTCTCTCCTTCCCTCTCTCTGTCTCTCTCTCCTTCCCTCTCTCTCTCTGACTCTCTCTCCTTCCCTCTCTCTGTCTCTCTCTCCTTCCCTCTCTCTGTCTCTCTCTCCTTCCCTCTCTCTCTCTGTCTCTCTCTCCTTCCCTCTCTCTCTCTGTCTCTCTCTCCTTCCCTCTCTGTCTCTCTCTCTCGCTTTCCCTCTCTCTCTCTCCTTCCCTTTCTCTCTCTCTCTCCCTCTCTCTCTCTCTCTCCTTCCCTCTCTCTCTCTCTCTCCCTCCCCCTCTCTCTCTCTCTCTCTCTCTCTCTGTCATGTCCGTGTATCTTAATGTTGTGCCCTTCAATAATCAGACAACAGACTGCAGGGAACGATTCAACAGGTGTTTACTGAATGAGGGTTACTCTAGAACTATCTATACAGATCACTACTCAGTGTTTATATACAGGTGTGGTCACTGCCGGTACTACAGTATACAGGAGCTGTAAAAAGTAGTTCTCTCCCTTAAGGTATATATACATTACATACATTACAATTCCTCCCCTTTTAGATTAACAGTACCATAATACTCATTTAACAATTAACATTTTTAATATACAATTTTATATGAAAATAGTCCATTCATATATTCAGTCTCTGGGGAGGCTTCCTGATTCTTTCTGGATAACGCTCCTGGTGCGGAGGCGATTCTAGCACCCTGTCGTCAGTTGATTCATCAGCTTCCAATGCTATTGTTTCTGAGGTAGATGCGACCTGTATGTCAGGTTCCTCACCAGGTACGTATGGCCGAGACATGGGGTTGACTCGTTCCTGTGACTCTAGGATCGGGTCAGCATGGCGTCTCACAATGTTCTCCCCAACACCCACTGTGTACATTAGTGGCCCCTGCCGTGTGCATATCGTTCCAGGTTGCCATTTCTCTGTTCGGTAGTCGCGGGCCAAGACTGGTTGCCCTACATTGAAGCTCCTTGTCGGCTTCTCATTGATGTGCTGAAATTGCTTACTCTCAACATCTCTTCGTACATTTGGTCTGAGCAAATCCAGACGAGATCTCAACCTTCGGTTAAAGAACGTCATGGCTGGGGCCTGGTTGGTGACTGCATGTGTTGCATTTCTGTAGGCTAACAGGAAATTGTCCACCTTATGCTGCAGTGGAATGACGTCATCGCACATGGCCTTCACTGCTTTTTTAAAGGTTTGTACGAACCTCTCAGCCAATCCATTTGTGGCTGGATGATACGGGGCGGATGTGTAATGCCTTACCCCATTCCTTTTCATAAATCTTCGAAACTCTTCGGACACAAACTGTGGTCCGTTATCAGAGCAAATCTGCTCTGGCAAGCCGTTCCTGGCAAAAATGGTCTGTAGGACTGCAATAGCTTTCTCCGTGGTGGTGGAGGACATTTTGATCACCTCAGGCCATTTCGAGTGCGCATCCACTGCTATTAAAAACATTGAGTCCATGAATGGACCAGCAAAATCAATATGCACCCGTCGCCATGGAGATGAGGGCCACTCCCATGGGTGTAGAGGGGCATGTGGTGGTGCATTTTGGACGTTCTGGCATCCTGAGCAGCTCTTTGTCAGGTCCTCGATTTGCTGATCAATCCTCGGCCACCACACATAAGCCCTAGCAAGGCTTTTCATTTTCACCCCTCCCAGATGACCTTCGTGAAGCTCATTAAGCACTCTCTCCCTTAACTTGGGTGGAATTACCACTCGGGATCCACACATCAAGATCCCCTGGCATACTGAAAGCTGTTCTCTTCTGGATGAGAATGCTGGCAACAGTGAGTCGCCATGTGCTGGCCATCCCTTCACCGTCAAATCATATACCCGAGACAGTGTCGGGTCATTTCGGGTCTCCTTCTCTATACCAGCGTTAGTTACTGGCAAGCATTCAATTATAGTCGAATGAAATATTTCGACAGGATCCACTGCTGGTGCTTCCTCCGCAGTAGGCAGTGGCAGGCGTGATAGCCCATCAGCGTTTCCATGCTGTTTCATGCCCTTATACTCGATTTCATATTGGTGCGCCCCTAGAAAAAGGGACCATCTTTGTAGCCGTTGCGCAGTCATCACTGGAACGCCCTTCTTTGGATTAAAGATGGAGACAAGAGGCTGGTGGTCAGTCAGCAAGGTGAACTTCTGCCCGTGCAGATAGTGATTGAACTTTTTCACTCCCCACACTAGGCGGAGGGCCTCCCTGTCAATCTGGGCGTAGTTAGGCTCGGCTGAGGTTAGTGATCGTGACGCAAAGGCTATTGGCCTCTCTGAGCTGTCCGAGAATTTGTGCGACAGCACCGCTCCAATGCCGTAGGGTGACGCATCACATGCCAACCGAATTGGTAATGCCGGGTTGTAATGGGCCAATAGCTCTTTCGATGTGATTAGTGTTTTGCTCTTCTGGAAAGCTCGTCTACATTCGTCACTCCACTTCCATGGCACCCCAGTTTGCAGTAGGGTGTTCAGTGGGTGTAGTATTGTAGACAAATTTGGCAAGAACTTTTGGTAGTTGTTTACCAGCCCGAGGAACGACCTCAGTTGTGACACATGTTCCGGTGCTGGAGCCTTGACTACTGCCTCAATCTTCTCTGGGGACTTATGTAACCCCTCTTTATCGATAACGTGGCCACAATACGAGATCTGTTTTCTAAAAAACGTGCATTTGGGGCAGTTAGCTCGGAGCCCATATTCCTGCAATCTAGTGAGCACCTGCTCCAGGTTGGCAAGGTGATCACTGTCATTTTCGCCCGTGACCAGGATGTCGTCCAAATAACACTGGGTCCCTGGGATCCCATGCAGGACTTGTTCCATTGCCCTCTGCCAAATAGCCGGAGCTGATGCTACCCCGAATACTAGCCGATTGTATTGGTAGAGACCTTTATGGGTGTTGATTGTGAGGTATTTTTTTGATGCTTCTTCCACCTCCATTTGCAGATACGCCTGGGCCAGATCAATCTTAGTGAAGCATTTCCCTCCAGATAGCGAGGCGAAAATATCTTCAATCCGCGGAAGTGGATATTGTACGGTGTGAAGGACCGGGTTCACTGTTACCTTAAAGTCCCCACAGATGCGAACCTTCTTTGGTTCCCCAGGCGTGCTGCTCAATGACTTTTTCATCACAGGGACGATGGGTGTAGCCCACTCGCTCCAGTCTACCTTGGACAGTACACCTGAACGTTCCAGACTCTCCAGCTCTGCTTCGACGGCTGGGCGGATTACATAAGGTACCGGTCTGGCCTTAAAAAATATTGGGCTTGCGTTTTCTTCAATTTTAATCATCGCTGTCATGCCTTTTAGTGTTCCGAGTCCTTGCTGGAACACTTCTTTCGCGTCAGTTAGGATATTTGACAGTCGCCCAGGTGTGACGTCGTCATCCTTTTTGTCAGCCACAGTCAGTGCCTGCATGGAATGCAAATCTAGCTGTATCTTTCGGATCCATTCACGTCCTAGTAGTGGTGGTCCTCCATCTGGCAATACATAGTTCCATTTTTGGTGTTTCCTTGCCGTTCTATATAACGTTCACCCTTATTTTTCCTTTGGGGTAGACTTTTTGCCCCGTGTACGTCTTCAAGACAATCTTTGTATCTCTCAAGGGTATATGTGAGAATAGTCGCTTGTAGTCCCTTCGGTTTATGACTGTTAGGGCTGATCCTGTGTCCAATTCCAATTTCACTTGGACTCCTGCTATCTTGAGACTGACCCAAATAGTTTGGTGATCCTCCATTTAGATCACATTATGTAGTTTCAGACAACCCAGCTCCTTGCTTCCGGAGTCTGTATCACTCTTCTGTTCGTCTGAACTACTCTCCGTCACCTTATGTACCTTCTTGTACTTCTCCTGTGGAGATTTCTTGCTGCTGGTTTTCTTTCCTGACCTGCAGACTCTTGCTATGTGTCCTACTTTTCCACACTGTCTGCACACTTTGTCCTTGAACCAGCAATCATTATGGTCGTGTGTTGTTCTGCCGCAGCAATAGCACTTCACTGTTCCGTATGACATTTCATTTGTGCCATATTCTTGCGGTTTCCGTTGTATCTCTCCAGCGCCCCGTGCTGCTGCTTCGTGTGATACTGCCATGCTGAAAGCTTTGTCCAGCGTAAGATCCTTTTCTGATAGAAGCCGTTTCTGGGTTCCTTCACTTTGAAGCCCACACACAAACTTGTCCCTTAAAGTATCTGCTAGTCCCGTTCCAAATTGGCAGTGTTTCGATAGCTTGCGCAGTTCCGTTAAATACTCAGCATTACTTTCATCTTTATGCTGGTTCCTTTTGTGAAACTTAAATCTTTCTGCTATCTGCAGCGGTGTGGGGTTTAAGTGGTCCTGTAGGATTGACACTATGTTTTCAAAATCCTTTTCTACTGGCTTCCCTGGGGTTACTAGGTTTCGTAGTAAGCCATACGTTTTTGCACCCATTGAATTCAACAATACCAGCGCTTTCTTGTCATCTGGCACTTCATTCGCCTTGCAGTATACTTCTATGCGTTCGACATATGTCGTCCAATCTTTGACTTCATTGTTGAACGCTGTGATACTGCCACTCTTTGGCATTTTTGGGTGTGGTTAGACTGGCTTAAAATGGCATCTCCTTCGCTTGCCTTTCTTCCCCACTGCGGCTTAAAATGGCGTCTCCCACGCTGCTGCCAACGCCGCTCTCGGTGGTCCTCGTGGCAAATGGCGACGCCCTGTGGGTTTCGTGCGCTGCTCCTGCGCTGCTGCCAATGCCGCTCTCTGCGGTCCTCGTGGCATTGGCAGCGCCTCACGTTTTCCTGCACGCCTCTCTTCCCCGTTGATGCTGCTCGGCCCTTGAACACCGGCTGCGCTCTGCTCACTCTCGTCTCTCTCCCCCATTGACGCCGCTCTGTCCTGAACACCGGCTGCACCCTGTTGCTCTGCCCTCTCTCTCTCCCCCGTCAACGCTGCTCGGCCTTTTTCTGTGGTACTCGGTCAGGCTCTAGCCCGCCGCTGTCCGGGAAGGGCCTGCGCAGTACCTGTTGCCAGCCTGTTTTGCTGGACCACCGTGACTGGAAAGCCAAGCCTGGCTCTCGACAGCCTCCCCTGCGATGCTCAAATCTCCGCTGGATGACTGGGCGGTTGCCCATGGTCGATGCCCGTGCTTCTGGACTCGACCTTCTTCCACTGTTCTCCAGGAGCGAATCCCTGGGAGGTGATGCAGAGTTGCAGGTAGGTTCGAATCTGCCTCGTAGCTAATGTTATGTCCGTGTATCTTAATGTTGTGTCCTTCAATAATCAGACAACAGACTGCAGGGAACGATTCAACAGACGTTTACTGAATGAGGGTTACTCTAGAACTAACTGTACAGATCACTACTCAGGGTTTATATACAGGTGTGGCCACTGCCGGTACTATAGTATACAGGAGCTGTAAAAAGTAGTTCTCTCCCTTAAGGTATATATACATTACATACATTACACTCTCCTTCCCCCTCTCTCTCTCCTTCCCCCTCTGTCTCCTTTCCTCTCTCTCTCTCTCTCTCCTTACCACAGACAGACAGACTCACTCATTTATATATATTAAAAAAAAAAAATTATTTTTCATAACAGCATGCCCTCAAGAAAACGTAGCAGACTTGGACGCAGCACTTCTGATGCATACCGAAAAAAGGCTCGGAGAGCTGCTGCAACTGAGGAGCAGAGACAGGCTCGCCATCAAGCTAACAAGGACAGAAATGCTGCTGCTAGATCAACTGAGACTCCTGAACAATCTGAGGGACGTCAAGCTGACAACAGAGCAAGCTTTGCAACTGCCAGAGCCTCACAGACTCCTGACCAGACTCATGCACGTCAAGCTGCTGACCAGGCAAGACATACCCAAGCCAGAGCCTCAGAGACTCCTGACCACACTCAGGCACGTCAGGCTGCTGACCAGGGGAGACATACCCAAGCCAGAGCCTCAGAGACTCCTGACCAGACTCAGGCACGTCAAGCTGCTTACCAGGCGAGACTTACCCAAGCCAGAGCCCCAGAGACTCCTGACCAGACTCAGGCACGTCAAGCTGCTTACCAGGCGAGACTTACCCAAGCCAGAGCCCCAGAGACTCCTGACCAGACTCAGGCACGTCAAGCTGCTTACCAGGCGAGACTTACCCAAGCCAGAGCCCCAGAGACTCCTGACCAGACTCAGGCACGTCGCCAGGCCGCCAATAGATGCAGGGCCATTGCCAGAGCTGACATTTGGAATCATTGGCTCGGAGCAGCCTTCTCCTATAGACCCACCATCAATTATGAAGCCAACCCCACAGTCATTATTGGCAAGATGACCATCATTTGCCCTCACTGTGGTGCTCTGAAGTGGGAAGGGGAAATTGATGGGATTTGCTGCAATGGAGGAAAGGTTAAACTTCCAACACTAACACCTCCACCTGAACCCCTACACTCACTTCTGTTCGGCCAAAATCCAGCTTCAACACATTTCCTCACTCACATCAGAAAGTACAACAACTGCTTTGCAATGACCTCTTTTGGTGCAAACAGATTGCGTGAATCAGCATTTTGCCCAACTTTTAAAGTTCATGGACAGGTGTACCATACAGCTGGCTCACTACTTCCTCTACCAAATGAAAGACCTCAGTTTCTCCAAATCTACTTCTTGGGTGATGACGAAGAGCAAGCCAATCGCCACAGGGAAGCTGCTGTTCTCCCCGCACAACAACACCAAATCAAGCTTCAAACTTTGCTTGGGTTACAGGAGATGCTTCATCAGCAAAACCCATATGTAAAGAGTTTCGAAACAGCCATCGAAAAAACAACAAATGAAGACCTCAAAGTTGTCATCAAGGCTGACAAGACTCCTGCAGGTGAACATGAGCAACGCTTCAATGCTCCTGTAGGATTCGCAAAATTGGACTTTGTATTAATAAGGGTCAAATGGCAGAAGAGGCCATGATTTTAAAAACTGTTTTAAAAGAAGCCCAGAAAAAGGGGCATACAAAATGGCCACCAAACCATGTGACCAGCTTATTTGAACACTTTAAAATGGTTCCTGCGCAACCTCAGACAGCTTTGTGGATTCAACCTACAGCAAGTTCTGGAAGCCGTTTTCTGAAAGAACGAAACCAGACCCACAGGTATGCATATGGATTAGATGCAGATCTGGTCAAGATCGGCCTGGAGACAGAGGCCATCAAAATGTTGACCCAGACAAAAGGGGACAATTTCATATTCATGAGAACAGCACCCAGGACTAGATAACGAGATCAGCAGGACATTAAAAACAATGAAGGTAATTCCAGACCAGAGATGGGCCTTTTACCAGCCGTTTAAGACATTTTAAAATATAATGACTACCCCACTGTGCTCCCAGCCCGCCAAAAGTAAAACAAAGACGAACCTGATTTTGGGCGGGAAGTGAAGCCTCTGAAGAAAAGGTATAACTGGAGTCACAGTTGAAGGGGGTTACGGTTGGAGAGCTAGTTACAGTTGCAAGCTGGAACACGGTTGCAAGCTTGGAGACAGTTGCAGCTTGTGTCGAGTTTGAATCCGGACAGCCAGAAGAAGAAAGAGGCACTCGCAGGAGGAAGAAGAAAGCCAACATCAAGAAGGCCACCTCGAAGCCGGCGTCCCGCCCCGGGGAAACACATCGGGAGATCATCGACCATCCCCGGGCCATTGCCGGAATGAGAGGCCATCAACCCAACTTGGGAGAAGAGACAAAAAAATAAAGGTCCCAAGAGAAGAAACCTTCCAGCCACCCCGGCTCGGGAGAAGAGATAAAAAAAACTGAAGAAGCGATGGGAGCCAGCCCAAGGCTCCTCTAACCAGGGTCAAGCCGACGATCCTCGACCCCGCCGACATCCAGGCCCACCGGTGTCCAGCCGCCCCCAACCCCCACCTCAGGAGAGAGGTGTGGCGCAGCTCGCAGGGGCTCCACGATCCACGAGAAGACGAAACGCCTGAAAGGACCAAACACAGACTCAATTTCAAAACCTTGCACTTCCTAGTGGGATTGGTGAGCATGTTTCTGGCCCTTCACAATCAGATCTAGATAGGTTTAATAAGGGGGTGGATTTAAGGGTACAATTAACATGAGTTGTTGTCCCTCGATGTTCCGTGTGTTTCCTTATTTCATAATGATCTTTGTAGAGTATAAGATGCCTGTATTTGCTTTAGTTAGTACAGTGTCGTTATGATTTGTTTGTGTGTTTTTCCCTCCCATGTACTCCCTTATCTGCTTGCATTTGATTTGATATTTTTCCTTATGCAATAAAATTTCATTTTGTTTCATCAAACTTGGTCTACAAGAGTTTTCTCTACATTGTAGTTCCTGCACCTAAGTCCAGAGTACAGAATCTAAGGGGCGAGTGAGTCGAACCACTCAAGGTTTTACTGTGCAAGAGAGAGAGGCCTCTAGAGAGAGAAACCTCAGGGAAGTCTCTCAAGGAAAACCCCTTACACTCCGACCACCAATGAAGTAGCCATTGTCATTGTGGGCCAAGAATTTCAACAAAGGGACATTGTCTTGCATATGAGAGGTGGTCCACTCAAAAGAATTTCTGAGCTTCACAGGTCATATGATCCTATGCAATACCCGCTTTTGTTTTGCCATGGGGAAGATGGATATGATGCCTATAACAAGATTCCACATGTTGACCCCAAGACTGGTGTGCCACCCACAGCCCAAAGGCAAAAGATGGTTTCTGCCATGGAATTCTATTCATACAGGCTGATGGAATGACAAACTGCTTCAAACCACCTGCTTCAGTGTGGAGGACTTCTCCACCAGTTCCTCACTGACATGTATGCAAAAATGGAAGAAGAGTGGCTTAATTGGTTCCGGAATAACCAAAATCATTTGAGAGTCACAGACTATATACACTTATGAGATGCTGTGGCCAATGATGGCAACATTGAGGACATTGGTCAACTGGTCATCCTACCATCCACCTTTATTGGAGGTCCTAGGTACATGCATGAGCACACGCAAGATGCCATGACCTATGGCAGAAACTATGGCAGACCTGACCTATTCATCACCATGACTTGCAATCCCCAATGGCAGGAGTTCCCACCCAAAGCTGGTACTGAAAGGCATGACCTCATAGCACGGGTCTTCAACCTCAAAGTTAAGAAACTGATCAAACTCCTGACTGTGGGCAAACTTTTTAGTGCACACCATTGCTACATGTACAGCATTGAGTGGCAGAAGAGAGGGATTCCTTATGTTCATCTTTTACTCTGGCTTCAAGCAAAGATTCACCCCAATCAAGTTGATTCCTTCATCTCTGCAGAGCTACCCGATAAGGACCAGGATCCAATCCTCTTTGATGTTGTTGTAAAAAATATGATTCATAGTCCTTGTGGGCAACACAACCCTTCTCCCTGCATGAAAAACAATGCATGTACAATAAGGGTACCCAAAGCCACTCCGCGAAGAAACTCAGCATGGGGATGATGGCTATCCTTTGTACAGGAGAAGGGGCAAAGAGAGTGGAGGTTTCAGCACTGAAATAAGAATGAGAAATCAGCAATCTAGCACCTCAGGTCAACCTGGTCCGTCAAATCCGACAAGACAGCAAAGACAGACATTGGAAGTTGACAACCGTTGGATTGTTCCTTATTGTCCACTCCTATCCAGGCTCTTCAAATGTCACATCAATGTGGAGTACTGCCACTCAGTTAAGTCTATCAAATATGTCTGCAAGTACATCCATAAGGGCAGTGACCAAGCTGTCTTTG
This sequence comes from Somniosus microcephalus, assembly GCF_052327205.1. Classification (NCBI taxonomy): domain Eukaryota; kingdom Metazoa; phylum Chordata; class Chondrichthyes; order Squaliformes; family Somniosidae; genus Somniosus; species Somniosus microcephalus. The sequence goes on along the minus strand of NC_140987.1, from coordinate 389,272,788 downwards.
ATCTTCAACGGGCTGGAGAGCAGAATCAAAATGATGAGATCACCACACATCTGATGGGCCGTTACATCTGCAGCAATGAGGCAGCCTGGCGAACATTTGGATTTGACATCCACAACCGTTACCCCACTGTCACTAAATTGGATGTTCACTTGCAAAATGGACAAAGGGTTTTATTCCGACCAGGAAATGCCAGGCAATGTGCCGAGGAAACTCCAAAGACAAAACTTACAGCATTCTTTGAGTTGTGTCAAATGAATGACTTCGCCAAGACACTTTTGTATCATCAGGTGCCCAATTACTACACCTGGCAGCCAAACAAGACCTGGCAGCCTCGGCGCCCTGGACCAGGTCATAAGGAAGTTGCTGGTCATACAGGAGTGTACTCATCAGATGCACTTGGCAGAGTCTGCACGGTCCATCCAAACAACACAGAGTGCTTTCACCTTCGTCTACTCCTCCATGAGGTTGCTGGCCCAACATCATTTAATGACCTCAAGACTGTCACTGGCCATCTCTGTGACTCCTTTCAAGAAGCTTGCCGCAGGAGAGGACTCATTGCGGATGACAATCATTGGCATGCAACGATGACAGAAGCTGCTCTGTCTTACTCCCGCAATAGGCTACGAAATCTCTTTGCCATTATAATTGCCCTCTGCAGCCCTTCCAACCTGATGCACTTGTGGGAAGATCACAAAGACAGCCTCACAGAAGATATCTTACACCAACTCAGGAAAGCCAACCCCACCATGGAGCTGAACTTCACTGATGCTATGTACAATCAGGTATTGATCCTTTTGGAGGACATGACTTTGGCATTGGCTGGCAAGTCTGTGACTCAGTTGAATCTTCCATCTCCCAATAGGAATGATTCTCCAGGTCTCAGCAGAGAGGTCCTCAGGGAAACCACCTACAATGTTGAGGAACTGACCTCCTTTGTCACCGTCACTGAACCTAAATTGGTTCCAGGCCAGAAAGAGACATACAGGTTGGTTGTGGATATGGTGGAAAACAATGCAGGTGGCATTATCTTCCTCGATGCACCTGGTGGAACAGGAAAGACATTCCTGATCAATCTTTTACTGGCCATGGTTCGCTCTAAGGGATACATTGCACTGGCTGTTGCCTCATCAGGAATCGCTGCAACTCTTCTCCAAGGAGGTCGCACTGCCCACTCAACCTTTGCACTCCCTCTGGATCTGACAACACAAGAACACCCAATGTGTAACATTAGCAAAGGAACTGGTGCTGCTGAGTTGCTTCAAAAGTCTAGACTCATTGTGTGGGATGAGTGTACAATGTCCCGCAAGAGGGCACTTGAAGCACTCAACAGAACTCTTCAAGATCTGAGAGGCAACAATAGGCTGATGGATGGCATCACCCTGTTGCTGGCAGGTGATTTCCGCCAAATCCTGCCAGTTGTCCCCAGCAGATGAACTCAATGCATGTCTCAAGGCATCCCATCTCTGGCTATCTGTGCAAACAGTCCATTTGACCACAAACATGCATGTTCAGATGCACGGTGACGAGATGACAGAATCCTTTGCGCGACTTTTGCTACAATTGGGAGAAGGAAACTTGCCAATTGACAGCAGTAGTCAAATCACAATTCCTCCAGGCTTTGGCAGTCAAGTCAGAACACTTGATGAGTTGATCTCAAGGGTGTATCCAGACCTCCTCAATCACTTTAAAGATCCCAAGTGGCTGTGTGAACAGTCAATACTTGCACCCAGGAATGATACTGTCAACAACGTAAACATGCTACTTCTTCAAAAACTCCCTGGCCAGGAGCAAATTTATAAAAGCGTTGATACTGTTTGTGACAGTGCTGATGCGGTACACTACCCCACTGAGTTCCTCAACTCATTGCAGCCTTCAGGAACGCCTCCTCACAAACTGGTACTGAAGGAAGGCACCCCCATCATGCTCCTAAGAAACATATATCCACCAAAGTTGTGCAATGGAACCAGGCTGGCAGTCAAAAAGCTCATGCCAAACCTCATTGAGGCTATCATCATCTCAGGCTGTGTCAGAGGGGAGGATGTTCTCATTCCTCAAATTCCAATGATACCAACTGACTTGCCATTTCAATTCAAAAGGCAACAGTTTCCTGTGACAATTTCTTTTGCTATGTCAATCAACAAGGCACAGGGGCAGACTTTGAAGGTTGCTGGCATCAACTTACTCACGCCCTGTTTTTCACATGGCCAGTTGTACGTGGCATGTTCAAGAGTTGGTGCATCAAGGAATCTGTTTATTTTAACACCCTCAGGAAAAACAGAAAATGTTGTCTTTCAACGGGCTCTCCAATAATGCAGAGTGCTTTTGCCTTCGTCTACTCCTCCATGAGGGCACTTGAAGCACTCAACAGAACTCTTCAAGATCTGAGAGGCTGCATACCCACTAACATATAACACATATTCTTATGTTCATTAATAAATAGACATTCTTATTATGAACACAGCTAGCTTTTGCTAGACACTTTTATTGAGCACATGTGGACTAGGTACAGTATCTGTAGAGGCATCCATCTTGACTGCTGCCTTGTGGGTAGCCTAGTGCCTCATGGGTAATGTAGTCTTAATATACATACAGCTGGGTAGTGTAGTCTTATATACAGCTCTACACAGCTCTACGGCTCCACCTAGTGTCCACTATAGAATGACATGTTATTGATTATTACATCCCCCTTTCTTTGAGGTTTAACAAAATCAATATCAATCAACTTTCAAGAAAACAATAAAGATAATATCAGTAACACTTTTGTTAGTGCTCTTTAAACATAAACATTTTCAAAACAGTCAACACATTTTCAAAGCTTTACATTAAAGATTAAGTCTATCAGGCTTTTTTACTTCACGTGTGGATCTTCTCAACATGGGTAAGTCTGATGTGTCTTCATGAGATTGTTCTGGTGGTGAATGACAAGATGCAGTTGCGGCATTGTCATCAATCTGGTCTTGAATAGTCTCTTGTGTTTTTAGGAGGGAACGGCGGTTCCTCCTGAGAATCTGTCCTTCCTCAGTTCTAACAGTGTATGACCTTGGTCCTACTTCCTCAAGAACTGTAGCTTTCCTGTTCCATGCATCTGGATCCTCAATCCTGACAACATCATCCCTTGTCAATGGTTTTAGAGTTTTGGACGACTTGTCATAGTATGATTTCTGTTTCAGCTTTAACAGTTGAAGTCTCTGTCTCAGTTCCTCACTTTGCTGTTCTTTTGCACAGCAGGGTAGCGTGGTGCGCAACTTGCGACCCATTAGTAGTTCAGCAGGTGAAAAACCACAGACTAAAGCTCAGCAGGGCGAGATAAGGATCATACTTGCTTTCTGTTGCTTTCTTCAGTAGCTGCTTGAGAACTTGAACACCTTTCTCTGCCTTACCATTTGACTGAGCATACAAAGGACTGGATGTGATGTGCTGAAAGTCATGGGCCTAGAAATTCAGTTTGGGCCCGCCAGCTGGTTTGCGCCCAAAAGTTAGCGCTGGGCGGGGAGCCATTTGCGACCGTCAGAAATTCAGTTTTTGCGCCCCAAGTCGGAACTGGGCACTATTCCAGGGTGTGGCCGCCCCCGCTTGGGGCACTGAAACTGAATTTCAGCGCTGTAGGCGCCGCTGCGCCACCCGATGCGGTGCGGCAGGCTGCGGTACTGCAGGCCTCCTCCTTCTCTTAAGGTGGAGGTGCCTGCAACGGGGAAATCGCCACTGGATTGAGCCGGCAAATGAGCCCGGCACCACGGAGAAGTGCCGGGCTCACGGAAAGCAGCCGACAATGCCGCGGGGGGGGTGGTGGAGGAGGCCGGGGAAGGAGGTGCGGGCAGACGGCCGCCGAAAAAGTGGCCGGCCGCACCTCCACCTTTATGCGCCCCACTAAGGCTACAGTAAGGCCCTTGTCTCTGGATGTAAGTAGCGGCCGCCACGGAGGAGGCGGCGGCAACTGAATATGGGATTCGGGCCGGCATCGGGGCGGAACCGGGGCACTGCGCACACCGATGACGTCATCGGTGCCGGCGCAGCGCTACCGGCTACCGCCGCCATTACCGCAGCGCTGAATATCAGCGCGAACTCCTCTATTGGCGCAAAAGCCCTCTTTGGGCGAAAACTGGGCGCAAAGCCAACCGAATTTCTAGGCCATAATGTGCTGCAAACTGTTGCCACTCCTTACAGTTGAAGCACGGACCATTGTCGCTAACGGCAATCCTGGGAATTCCATGTCTGGCGAAGATGGATTTCACATGCATTATGACACTGCTTGCTGTGGTGCTTGAGAGCAGCGCCATCTCAGGATAGTTAGAATAGTAGTCAATCACTATTAGATAGTCTTTACCATTTAAATGAAAAAGGTCCATACCAACCTTTTGCCATGGTGCTGTTGGTATGTCAGCTACTATCATTGGTTCCTTTGCTTGTTTGTTTTGGTGTTTCTGACATGTCTCACATTTGCCTATCATGTTCTCAATGTCCTTATTTATGCCAGGCCAATAAACAGTGTCTCTTGCCCTCCTTTTGCATTTTTCAATTCCGATGTGTCCCTCATGAATCCTTTTGAGTATGTCTTGATGTAGAGCCTGTGGAATGACTATTCTGTTCTGTTTTAGTAATAGTCCACTTGCGACACTCAATTCTGACCTTATGTGAAAATATTTTGGACAGGAACCTTTTGGCCAACCATGATGAATGTTCTCTATTACTGTTTGTAATACTGTATCTTTTACTGTTTCTTCTGCTATTTGCTTTGATTTTGTGTCTGACACGGGCAGCACAGCAGCGACCATACTCACATGAACATCCACGTCTTCTTCAGTAGAGCTCACATGACTCATTGTGGGTGCTCGGGATAGTGCAACTGCTAACACTATGTATTTGCCTGGTGTGTAGATCAGTTCAAAGTCATATCTTTGCAGCTTCATCATGAGTCATTGAATCCTTAGAGACATCTCATTCAGGTTCTTTTTTATGATGGCAACCAGTGGGCTGTGGTCTGTCTCAACTGTGAAGGTGGGAAGTCCATATATGTAGCCATGAAACTTTTCTAGTCCAACTACCAAGCCTAGACATTCCTTTTCAATCTGGGCGTATCGACACTCAGTATCAGTCATAGACCTGGAGGCATAGGCAACAGGCTTCCAATCTTCAACCTCTGCTTGTAGCAAGACCGCACCTAGGCCACCTTTTGATGCATCCGTTGACACTTTGATTCTCTTTGTTGGGTCAAAGAAGATGAGTACAGGTGTGGTTGTCAGCACTGTTTTGAGGTTCATCCACTCTTGTTCATGTCTTTCTGTCCATGCGAACTCATTTGTTTTATGTAGCAGGCCTCACAGACAGGCTGTCTTGGCTGACAAGTTAGGAATGAACTTTCCAATGAAGTTTATCATCCCCATGATGCGTAGCACTCCTTTTTTGTCAGTGGGTCGGGGCATTTTGAGTATGGCGTTTACTTTTTCCATATCTGGCTCTATTCCTTTACCAGATAGATTATCTCCTAGGAAAGTGACTTCCTGGATGCCAAACTGACACTTGGCTTTGTTGAGCTTCAGTCCATTCCGGCGTATGCTCTGTAGCACTTTAGTCAGTCTCTCATTGTGTTCTTTCAGTGTGGAGCCCCAGATGATGATGTCATCAACATAGACCCGAACTCCTTCCAGACCTTCAATTGTGTTCCATCGCTCTATGAAAGATTTCAGATGCAGATATTATCCCGAAAGGCATTCTGAGGAAACAATACCTGCCAAATGGTGTGTTGAAGGTACAGTATTTGGTGCTCTCTTCATCCAGTTTTAGTTGCCAAAATCCTTGTGAGGCATCGAGCTTTGTAAAGTATCTGGCACCTGACATTTCACTGGTGATTTCTTCTCGCTTGGGAATCTGGTAGTGTTCACGTTTTATGTTTGCATTTAAGTCCTTTGGATCCATGCATATTCTTAGATCATGGTTCTTTTTCTTTACACATACCATGGAGTTAACCCAGTCTGTTGGCTCTTCGACTTTCCTGATGACTCCTAGTGTGGTCATTCTGTCCAGTTCATTCTTGAGCCGGTCACGCAGGGGTGCTGGAACTCTTCGTGGAGCATGTACCACTGGCTGAGCATCCTCCTTTAGCTGGATCTTGTAAGTGAATGGTAGAACTCCAAATCCTTTGAACACATCCTGGAAATTATTCACTACAGAATCCACCGAGTCATCTGGTCTGCTTATGGCACAGTTTATACGGTAGACTCTCTTGACCAGTTCTAAGTCCTCACAAGCTTTGTCACCCAGTAGTGAATCAAGTCTTTCAGCCACAACAGAAAACATGAGATGATGCACTTTGTCTTTGACTGTCACTTTAATTCTGCATACACCTAAGCTATCTATTTTCTGTCCATTATAGTCCTTCAGTAGTACTGACTTTTTCTGTATTTTGGGCTTTTCTTTCATATTGTTAATGTCACTCATACTGATTAAGTTTGCTTTTGCCCCAGTGTCTAATTTCAAGGTAACTAATGCTCCATTTACCTGCAGTGGGATCATCCATTTGTCCTCTTTTACTGCATTAACTTTATGTTCAGCATTGTCCATATCTGAGGGCTGCACATTTTCTGTATCCTTTTTGATGTTGTCACATGACACCATTCCTACAAAAAATGTTTCACTTAAATCAGTGTCCTCAATTACATTAACTCGTTGCCCTTTCTTAGTTTTTACTTTTGAAAAGCATTGTTTAACAAAGTGATTCTTTCCATTACACTTTGTGTACATTTTTCTGAACACTGGGCATTGTCTTAATTGGTGTTTGTAACCACAGCGTTTACAATTAAAAATTTCATCCTCCGATTGCTTTTCATTTCTGTTCTGCCCACGTTTCTTCCCCTTGTAGGGCACAGCACCGACAGCAGCATTATCACTCATTACAATCGCATCATTATTGATTTCACTGAAAGTCTTCGCGTTCTTTCGAGCTGGCTCGCTGGCTTGGCATATTTTCACAGCATTTTCCAAATTTATTTCGGTTTCTCTCAACAGACGTTCCCTGACTTTTTTATCATGAATACCAAACACAATCTGGTCACGAATCATGGATGATTTCAGCTGAGAGAAATTACATGTCTGTGCTTTCAGTTTCAGATCAGTTATAAAGCTATCAAAAGTCTCATTTTGCTGCTGTGTCCTTGAACAGAACATGTATCTTTCATAGGTCTCATTCTTTTTGGGAGAGCAATGTGCATCAAATTTTTTTAGCACATCTTTAATTTTTCTCTGTTCACCTCTGGATTAAATACAAATGTATTAAATACCTCTAGCGCCTGTGGGCCTGCAACCGTAAGCAGCAACGCTATCTTCCTTGCGTCTGGCTTCGTACCGAATCTGATGGCTGCAATGTAGAGTTCGAATTGTTGTTTAAGAGTCTGCCAATTGTAGTCGATATTTCCTGTGAGTTTCAAACGCTCTGGTGGCTTCAAATTCTCCATGTCGCTTTTCACAATTTTCAGCAGATCTTCACCATTCTGGTACCATCTTATGTTCATTAATAAATAGACATTCTTATTGTGAACACAGCTAGCTTTTGCTAGACACTTTTATTGAGCACATGTGGACTAGGTACAGTATCTCTAGAGGCATCCATCTTGACTGCTGCCTTGTGGGTAGCCTAGTGCCTCATGGGTAATGTAGTCTTAATATGCATACAGCTGGGTAGTGTAGTCTTATATACAGCTCTACACGGCTCTACCTAGTGTCCACTATAGAATGACATGTTATTGATCATTACACATATAACACTGTAATGTTGCATATTTGATTATAAAATCACTCTGTACAATACCAAACCTATTGGGTTTGCAAACCTTTACCAGAAGGAGTATTCACTCAGTCTTTGGTTGTAACTCCAGCATATTGTAAAATGTTCTATTGTTCTACATTATTGGAATAAATGTTCACTGTTGATTTCTAAACTGACCTCTAAATGTCTGCGATTGTATCTTTTATTTCTATATTCAACTCATACACTGAAACTTTGTGAATAATGTAATATCACTCCTGGGTGCTTGGGAATTAAGTTCTTCAATCACAACAGTTTTATGAACACTTTTATAAACATGGCACAGGGTTCTTGAGTTCCCTCGGCACTGCCGGGCACTCCAGCTAGTATACTATATATCAGTGCATACAAACATATGAAAAGATGGACAGGAAAAGACCGGCTGGTCCCAAACAGGCATGATACAACTAAGCATTATGGCTCCCAGTGTTACCCTCCACGCCCCCCACACCCCCATGTAATTTCCTGGGAGAGGCAAAAAAAAAACTTAAGCTAATTCTGGAAAAACAAATCTGTGAAATTCTTCTCCAACCTCCAGAGGTGCATAGAACAAGTTTCAGGAGATCACAGTGACCGCGAGGTATATTCCCAATGTCCCACCTTCCTACCTTTTGGGCGCAGTGATATTAGCTGCAACACGGAACCCGTCCAGCTCCTTTTTGAACTGTCGCGGCAAATCTGTACTCATCACCAGCCAGAAACTTGTTTCAAGCATCACCAGCCTTATGTGTAAAGAAAAAGCTACTGACATCTAGCCTAGTTCTCTCCCATTTTTCCAGATGAGGCCAAATAAGATCTTGTTTGAATAAACTATTACCCCAAGTGTGTACAAGTAACCTCTCGAATGAGAATGCCTGTTTGCTCTTGTAGCAAAATTGCAAACGTGTTCATTGTACATACATTTATGATTTTATCTTCAACATTGTTTGCTCCACCACATCCTATCACTTGTGAAATTCAATTGGAATAGTTTATTGCTATAAGCCTCAAAAGGCTCTTTCAACATTTTGTAAAACAAACAAAAAATGATTTCCATAAGGAGGCAGAAATTATGACCTGACAGAAATGGTGTAAAACGATTTGTGAAAACGTTTTGCAATGTATAAGATACCCATGAATTGTTGCCAGTTTGCTTATGTTTTATTGTTTCAATCTGTGTAACATGCTTGCAGCATTCATTGCTAATAACTTGATGGAATGGAAAACATAAATCAGTTTTAGCTCAGATATTTCAGCAGTGCTGGTTATTAACAAGTACAGCAGTTGTGTGATGATGGGATATTTGTGGCCTCAATCCCATCAGGAAATCCAGCTCTGCTAAAAAGTCAAGACAATAAATACAAATCAGGAATGCTGGAAATACATAGCAGGCCTATCAGCATTTCTAAAGGGAAGACAGGTTAACTCTTTGGCTGTAGACCCATCAGTAGGAAAGTGGGCCCTTAAATGGGACTTAATAAAATAAGATGAGAGGAGAAAAGGAACAGCAAATAGTAATCCCAAATGAGGAATGCCGATTCCTGACAGATAGGATCTAATAAGCAAACAGGTTTACTATTCACTTCTGTCATTGCTGTGGCAACATCTCAAAATCTTCCCTTCATTAAAAGTTCTTAAAGGCTGATCTGACTTTTCAACTTGATTGTGCAGCTGTGGAATGCTGCACGAGTTCCTTAATATTGACCATAACAAAGTCTTAATGAACACAATCAGATTTTTCCTTTTATTTTCACAAATGTTCATTAATCTACTTTGAGAGGGGCAGGAATCAGAACAGTATTTAGTAGTCTGTTAGCACTTTCAGCATTCTACCCCTTTTTTTACTCATGTATTTTTCAATAAACTAATGAATAGAGCCATTACGGTAACAGCATAAGTCTTGAAATGTTCAGAAAAAGCAGACAACATTTGCAATCTCTGGTTCTGATATTCCAAGGGGTTCACTCAATCCCCCACCATAACTTCAGCGGGAGACCAGCAGAACCCACAGAGAAACAGTGGGAGACCGAGGATTTCAGGGTCCTTTCTCTATGCATTCATAATTGTGCTTTGACTTTGAGATTTAAGCATTAAAGATGCACCATAGCAGATTTTTTTGCCCCCGTTGTTTCCGGAAAGTTGTTTTCAATTGTAAATATGGTTTTAAAAAAAGTCAAATGCGTTATTCATATATTTTCTTGTTTGCACTTCAGGTCAAGCTAAAGAGTAAAATGATTTTCTTTTAAATTGGGGGCCTTACAGAAGAAGCTGTGTAGTAAAATTACATCTTGTACAACCAAGGCTTTTTCTTGGGAAAATTTTAGCTGATAATTGGGAAGACAGACAATAGCGGGATGATTTTCATTCAGAAGTCGGGAAGGAGGCGAGACTATAACTTTCGGGGTTGTAGTCCCGCCTCCATCGAGATGCAGCCAATCCACGCGATTTTAACTTGATTGACTTTGTTGAGCCCGTCCAGTGGGCTCAGCAGGCCAATTAAGGGCCACCCGGCAACAGGTGACATCACAGACTGAAATTTCATCTGTCAAGATGTTTTGACAGATGAAATATCAGTGTTTCACAGCTGTTTGAAGCTGTCAAACACTGACAGTCTTACTTCTAACCCGAGTCCTTCTCCACAGACTCAGTTAGAAATTTCACCAGCACAGAAAGCTGCAGGCTGTCACTTTTGACAGTTCGCAGCCATTCTGCTTTCTGTGCCGGTTAGATGATGGACTCCCAAAACCTAGAGGAAGGAAGCCTGAAAAGGTAAGTACAGGTAATTTAAACTTCTTTACACACTTTAGACACACCAAACACACTTACCTTTGCACTCATGCACCCATCACTCACCTGAACACCGACATCTCGACCCCTCCAAATCCTTCAACCCGACGGCCCGACTCCTCTAACTTGGCGTGGTTTGGAGCCGTCGGGAATCCCACACTTCAAGCTTTAAAATAGGGATTAGGCTAAAAACTGCCTGTTAACTACCTGTTAACAGGCAGTTAATTTGCACTAATCCCTTCCCGCCTCGGGTCGGCGGGTCCCAGTGCGGGGTGGGTACCCGCCTCCTTTGAAACTTACATGGGGGTGGGTTGGGAGCGGGATGGTGTTGGGACCCCCGAATTCGGGACTTTAACCCCCCGCATGCCTCCAATCCCGACTCCACGGGTCAATGAAAATCGACCCCTAGGAGTGTGATTAATTGAGGTTTCACTGTAGAAGATGTAAGCTTGAACTTTGCTCCCTCAGTTCTAAGAAATCAAAGAGTAAAATAGGAGAGCATGGTGGATATCAATATGCAAAAAACACATCATTCACTGCCTTGAGCCTCACTGCAAAAAGGAAATAGCTGAGGAAATAGTCACCTTTGACTTTGCAACATTATATATAAATGTCACAAAGAATGCCAAAGAATATACAAGAACTGAGGGGTACTGCCCTATAAATTCACATTGAATGAACAGAGTCCCTCATGTCATTGGATATTATTGGTGCCAGTGTAACCACAAATTCAGCGAACCATGCCCGACACTGCAGGAAATCTAGCAATAGTACTGGGCCATAGCTGCCAATTGTTTCTCCACATCCTGAGGGAAATTAATGAAATAGTGAGTCTTCCAGGTTCTATATGTGCGCTGATGACACCCAGCTCTACCTCTCCACCACCTCTCTGTGTTGTCAGACTGCTGGTCAAATATCCAATCCTGGATGAGCCGCAGTTTCCTCCGGTTAGAAAGACTGAAGCCATTGTTTTTGGTCTCTGCCACTAATTTCTTACCCTTGCCACCGATTCCCTCCCCCTCCCCAGCCACTGTCTCAAGTTGAAACTGACTGCTCGCAACTTCGGCATTCTATTTGACTCTGGGCTGAGCTTCTGAACCTATATCCTCTCCATAACTTTAAAAAAACAACCAGTGGCATCGTTCAGTCTTGGCCACGCTGCTGACCCAGATCATTCAAAATAAAAACAGGAATTGCTGGAAATACTTAGCAGGTCAGGCAGCATCTGTGGAGAGAGAAACAAAGTTAACATTTCAGGTCTGCGACCTTCCATCAGCGTTAACTCTGTTACTCTCTCCACAGGTGCTGCCTGACCTGCTGAGTGTTTCCAGAATTTCCTGCTTTTATTTCACATTTCCAGCATCCGCAGTATTTTGCTTTTGTATCAAATCTCTCAAAATACTGGTCTTCATGTATTGAGGAAACTCACTTGGATCTGTACACCATGTGCAGACATAAAGGGGTCGATTTTAACTCAGGTGCGGGGAATTGGCGGGTTCCCCGAATTAAGTGATTCCCACATGATTCTAAATGGGTGTGTGAGATTGATGCAATTTTAGCTCAATTGGCCAATTGATTTCCAACGTGTGGAAAGCCTTGGCAATTGAGTATTTCCAGTCAGAAAGTCGCAGAATATGACGTCATCATTGCTGCTGCTTTTAAGGTCCACAGCAAGCCTTGCTTCCTCTGCAGGCTCCCAATCTTCACCATTAAGATGGCACAGGAGCCTGCATGAGCAACGGCCAGCGGGCGGCCAGATCTGCCCCCAAATTTGATGAGGCTTCACTCCAGGCATTACTGGATGGTGCGAGGGCCCACAGGGAGGTCCTGTTCCCTTCTTCAGGGAGGCAGAGGCCTCACAGTCAGACCAAGGCTGTGTGGCTACAGGTGGCAGGTCAAGTCAACTCCTTAGGGTTCACACGAAGAACGTGGTTACTGTAGTGTATGTACCTTTAAGAGAGAACTACTTTTACAGCTCCTGTATACTGTAGTACCAGCAGTGACCACACCTGTATATAAGCCTTGAGCAGGCATCTGTACTGTTAGTCTTTAGACTACCCTCATCCAGTGAACACCTGTTGATTGTTGATCTGCAGTCTCCGTCTATTTATTGAAGAACACCATACCTTAAGATTCACAGATTCAACAGTGGCGACGAGGTCGATTCAAATCAACCTGCAACTCTGCATTTCCTCCCAAGGATTCGCTCCGGGAGGACAGTGGAAGAAAGTCGAGGCCAGAAGCACGGGCGTCGACCACGAGCAACCGCCCAGTCATCCGGCAGAGAGTCAGAGAGTGAACATCGCAGGGGAGGCTGTTGAGAGCTGGGCTTGTTTCTCCAGCCACGACGATCCAGCAACAGGCTGGCAACAGGTACAGCGCAGACCCTTCCCGGACAGCGGCGGCTGGAGCCGACCGATGGCACAGAAAAGGCCGAGCAGAGTCGACGGGGTAAGAGAGAGGGTAAAGCGCACAGGGCGCAGCCGGGGGTTGAAGACCGAGCAGCATCGACGGAAAACAAAAAGAGAGAGAGGGTAAAGCACAGCCGGGGTTCAGGACCGAGCGGCAGCAACGAGAGAGGTGCACAGAAGAACGCGCAGAGCGCAGCCAGGGCTCAAGGGCTGAGCAGCGTCCGCGGGGAAAGAAAGGAAGCGCGGGAGATGCCATTTGAGCCGCGGAGAAGGGAGAGCGCGGGAGACGCCATTTTTGAAGCCACAGCGGAGAAGAAGGGCGAGCGCGGGAGACGCCATTTTGAGCCAGCGGAGAAGAAGGGAGAGCGCGGGAGACGCCATTTTAGCAAGTCTAACCACACCCAGGGATGCCGAAGAGTGGCAGTGTCACAGCGTTCGACAATGAAGTCGAAGATTGGGCGACATATGTGGAACGCATTGAGGTGTACTGCAAGGCGAATGAAGTGCCAGATGCCAGGAAAGCACTGGTTTTGTTGAATTCCATGGGTGCAAGAACATATGGCTTACTGCGAAACCTAGTAACCCCAGAGAAGCCAGCGGATAAGGATTTCGAAAGCATAGTGGAAATCCTACAGGACCACTTAAACCCCACACCGCTGCTGATAGCAGAAAGATTTAAGTTCCACAAAAGGAACCAGCATAAAGACAAAAGTAACGCTGAGTATTTAATGGAACTGCGCAAGCTATCGAAACACTGCCAGTTTGGAATGGGACTAGCAGATACGTTAAGGGACAAGTTTGTGTGTGGGCTTCAAAGTGAAGGAACCCAGAAACGGCTTCTATCAGAAAAGGATCTTACGCTGGACAAGGCTTTCAGCATGGCAGTATCACATGAAGCAGCCGCATGGGGCGCTGCAGAAATACAACGGAGACTGCAAGAATAAGGCACCAAAGAAATGTCATATGGAGCAGGGAAGTGTTATCGCTGCGGCAGAACAAAACACGACCAGAAGGATTGTTGGTTCAAGGACCAAGTGTGCAGACAGTGTGGAAAAGCAAGACACATAGCAAGAGTCTGCAGGTCAGGGAAGAAAACCAGCAGCAAGAAATCTCCACAGGAGAAGTACAAAAAGGTACATAAGGTGACGGAGAGTAGTTCAGACGAACAGAAAAGTGATACAGACTCCGGAAGCAAGGAGCTGGGTTGTCTGAAACTACATAATGTAATCAAAATGGAGGATCACCAGACTATCTGGGTCACGCTCAAGATAGAGGGAGTCCAAGTGAAAATAGAATTGGACACAGGATCAGCCCTAACAGTCATAAACCGAAGGGACTACAAGCGGCTATTCTCACATATACCCTTGAAAGCTACAGAGATTGTCTTGAAGACGTACATGGGGCAAAAAGTCTACCCCAAAGGAAAAATAAGGGTGAACGTGATATACAACGGCCAGGAAATACCAAAAATGGACCTATATGTATTGCCAGATGGAGGACCACCACTACTAGGACGTGAAAGGATCCGGAAGATACAAGTAGATTGGCATTCCATACAGGCACTGACGGTAGAGGCCAAAAAGGATGACGACGTCACACCTGGACGACTGTCAAAAATGCTAACTGACGCACAAGAAGTGTTCCAGGAGGGACTCGGAACACTAAAAGGCATAACTGCAACGATTAAAATAGAGGAAAATGCAAGCTCAAAGTTTTTTTTAAGGCCAGACCAGTGCCTTATGCGATCCGCCCAGTCGTCGAAGCAGAGCTGGAAGGTTTGGAACGTGCAGGAGTACTGTCCAAAGTGGACTGGAGCGAGTGGGCTACACCCATCGTTCCTGTAATGAAGAGGTTGTTGAGTAATACGCCTGGGGAACCAAAGAAGGTTCGCATCTGTGGGGTCTTTAAGGTGACAGTGAACCCAGTCCTTCACACGGTACAATATCCGCTTCCGCGGACTGAAGATAGTTTCGCCTCGCTATCTGGAGGGAAACGCTTCACTAAGATTGATCTGGCCCAGGCGTACCTGCAAATGGAGGTAGAAGAAGCCTCGAAACAATACCTCACGATCAACACTCACAAAGGTCTCTACCAATACAACCGGCTGGTGTTCGGGGTAGCATCGGCTCCGGCTATTTGGCAAAGGGCAATGGATCAAGTCCTGCAAGGGATTCCAGGGACCCAGTGTTATTTGGACGACATCCTGGTCACGGGCGAAAATGACAGTGATCACCTCGCTAACCTGGAGAAGGTGCTCACTAGATTGAAGGAATATGGGCTGCGAGCTAATCGCCACAAGTGCGAGTTTTTCCAGAAGCAGATCTCGTATTGTGGCCACGTTATTGATGAAGAGGGGTTACATAAGTCCCCTGAAAAGATTGAGGCAGTAGTCAAGGCTCCAGCACTGGAAAATGTGTCACAACTGAGGTCGTTCCTCGGGTTGGTGAACTACTACCATAAGTTCTTACCAAATTTGTCTACAGTATTACACCCACTGAACACCCTACTGCAAACGGGGGTACCATGGAAGTGGAATGACAAATGTAAACAAGCTTTCCAGAAGTGCAAAGAATTGATCACATCAAAAGAGGTGTTGGCCCATTTCAACCCAGCACTAACAATTCAGTTGGCGTGTGGTGCATCACCCTATGGTATTGGAGCGGTGCTGTCGCACAAATTCCCAGACGGGTTGGAGAGGCCAGTAGCCTTTGCGTCTCGGTCACTAACCTCAGCCGAGTGCAACTACTCCCAGATTGACAGGGAGGCCCTCAGCCTAGTATGGCGAGTAAAAAAATTCAACCACTATCTGCATGGGCAGAAGTTCACCTTGCTGACTGACCACTTGTCTCAATCTTTAATCCAAAGAAGGGCATTCCGGTGATGACTGCACAACGGCTACAAAGATGGTCCCTTTTTCTCGGGGCGAACCAATATGAAATAGAGTATAAGGGCACGAAGCAGCATGGAAACGCTGATGGGCTATCACGCCTGCCACTGCCTACTGCGGAGGAAGCACCAGCAGTGGACCCTGTCGAAATATTTTATTCGTCAGTAATTGAACGCTTGTCAGTAACTAACGCGGATATAGAGAAGGAGACCCGAAATGATCTGACACTGTCTCGGGTATATGATTTGACGGTGAAGGGATGGCCAACACATGGCGACTCATTGTTGCCAGCATTCTCATCCAGAAGAGAACAGCTGTCAGTATGCCAGGGGACAGTGATGTGTGGATCCCGAGTGGTAATTCCACCCAAGTTAAGGGAGAGAGTGCTCAAAGAGCGTCACGAAGGCCATCTGGGAGGGGTGAAAATGAAAAGCCTTGCTAGGGCTTATGTGTGGTGGCCGGGGATCGATCAACAAATCGAGGACCTAACAAAGAGCTGCTCAGGATGCCAGAAGGTCCAAAATGCACCACCACATGCCCCTCTACACCCATGGGAGTGGCCCTCCTCTCCATGGCAACAGGTGCATATTGATTTTACTGGTCCATTCATGGACTCAATGTTCTTAATAGCAGTGGATGCGCACTCAAAATGGCCTGAGGTGATCAAAATGTCCTCCACCACTACGGAGAAACCGATTGCAGTCCTACGGACCATATTTGCCAGGAACGGCTTGCAAGAGCAGATTTGCTCTGATAACGGACCACAGTTTGTGTCCGAAGAGTTTCGGAAATTTATGAGAAGGAATGGGGTAAGGCATTACACATCCGCCCCGTATCATCCAGCCACAAATGGATTGGCTGAGAGGTTCGTACAAACCTTTAAAAAGGCAGTAAGGGCCATGTGCGATGATGACATTCCACTACAGCATAAGGTGGACAATTTCCTGTTAGCCTACAGAAATGCGACACATGCAGTTACCAACCAGACCCCGGCCATGATGTTCTTTAACCGAAGGTTGAGATCTCGTCTGGATTTGCTCAGACCAAATGTGCGAAGAAATGTGGAGAATAAGCAATTCCAGCACATCAATGAGAAGTCGACAAGGAGCTTCAATGTAGGACAACCAGTCTTGGCCTGCGACTACCGAACAGAGAAATGGCATCCCGGAACGATATGCACACGGCAGTGGCCATTAATGTAAACAGTGGATGTTGGGGAGAACATTGTGAGATGCCATGTCGACCAGATCCTAGCGTCACAGGAATGAGTCAACCCCATGTCTCGTGTACCTGGGGATGAACCCGACACACCAGTAGCATCTACCTCAGAAACAGTAACAGCGGAAACTGATGAACTAACCGACGACAGGGGGACAGAATCGCCTCCGCACCAAGAACAAGACACTCAGGAAAGGCGCTATCCAGCAAGGATCAGGAAGCCGCCCCAAACAATGAATCTATAAATGGACTATTTCAGTTAATGTGCATGTTAAAGTGTTAACTGTTACTTGAATGTTATGGTACTGTTAATCTAAAAGGGGAGGAATTGTAGTGTATGTACCTTTAAGAGAGAACTACTTTTACAGCTCCTGTATACTGTAGTACCGGCAGTGACCACACCTGTATATAAGCCTTGAGCAGGCATCTGTACTGTTAGTTTTTAGACTACCCTCATCCAGTAAACACCTGTTGATTGTTGATCTGCAGTCTCCGTCTATTTATTGAAGAACACCATACCTTAAGATTCACGGATTCAGCAGTTACAGTGCAGGAAAAGATTCCATGACCTACTTCGCACTGGAAAAGTAAGTACTGTATGAAGTTTCCATCACCCTCAATCTGATTCCCATTGCCTTTCCTCACCAGCACTCACTTTAGCAATCTCTTCCTGCACATCCCACTAGACACACACATCCATGCACCCTTACCCATTCCCTCTCTCTCTATGCTCACATTCACAGAACTATTCCACCATGCAGCCCTCACACTCCCTCTCACTCTGATGCTTTGAACACAACTGACTACACACAGGGAGGGCCCTTGGTCTTGCAACCTCCCTCCATCTTTGTCTCCTTCTAAGTATCTATGCTATGCAATCTCTGCACTCACTCCTTCATTCTCACTCAACCTCCACTTGTCTCCCTCATTGCAGGAAAAGAAAGCTCACAACAGGAGAGAGCGAGCCAGGACAGGAGGAGGGCCGCCCTCAGTAGCCCAGCTCACCCCCTAGGAAGAAGGCATCCTGGAGATTGCCGGGGCTGACCGAGATGCGGAAGTTGCGTAAGGAGCATCCCCGCAAGCTGGTGACAGAATTGTTTGCCCTCTCTCTCATTGGCATTGCATGAGTCGCTGATAATGATTCTGAAGCTACATCATATGGACTTATGATCATCTGCAAAATGCAATGTGCATGTAACCTTGGCATCACATCTCCAACTTTTTCCTTGACTCCCCCACAGGACCATCGAGAGCCCCCATCCCCACTGTGCAGGAGGAAGAGCCTGAGCAGCCAGACTCCTCAGAGGAATCTGCAACCTCTGAGGGCGCAGCATCATCAGAAATAAGTGCACTCAGCACCAGCGCAGACACTCACACCTCGGTGGGACCTTCGGGACATAGAGTAGAATTGTCACCTGGTGTATCACAGCTCACAAGTGAGCATCAGCAGATTGTGGAGACAGGGACAGCAGTGGAGAGTCATCGTCGGAGGGCGCAGGACTCTGCCAGCTCGGCTCAGCTGCATGTCGACCCTCTGCCTCTGGGTCCATCCATAAGATCAGAGGTGATGGAACTCCATGCACAGATGCAGGAGTCTCTGGCAGGTTTTGTCTCCAGGGTCGCTGCGAGTGTGGAGCGAATGGAGGAGTCCATAGCGAACATGAGCAGAGCCTTTGTGGAGTCAGTGGCGCATGAATGCATCAAGACGGAAAGGATGGCTACCTATGTGCAAATGATTGCTGCCTCCATGGTAAGGCTGGCTACCGTAGAGGAGAGGATGGCTACGGTAGAGGAGGAGGGCAACGGTAGGGAGGAGAGGAGGGGTACGGCCATGGAGCAGGTTAGTTGCCAGGGTATGGAAAACATGGTGAGTGTTCAGAATAGAATGACATCTCTTGAGGAGCGATGGGCATCTATTGAACAGAGAAACCAGACCTTCATGGAAGTCCTTCTGAGTAGGACTGCCATTGCAGATACGGGTCCCCATGGCCCCCTGATGTGCAGCAAGGTGCTCTCAAGCCACTTGCAGGCACTGAGAGGGAGGTTGGTGGCAGACCTCAAGGAAGTGGGGGCTCCTCTCCAAGCGCTCACACTTCCATGCCACTGCAGAGCCCTCAGTCAGAGCCCCGCTGGAGTCCACACCCAATGGAGTTAGACGTCTCAACTCCTGCACAGCCGCAGAAGCAGCAGACTGCTGGTGAGCCCTCACATGCTCGCCACCCCAGAGGATGCCCGCCAAAGGTGTCGAGACAGGAGCAGCAGGAAAGTGACCAAGGGGCCTCCACATCTGCAGAAGCCACAGGGGAACCACTACGTAGGAGCATGCGTAAGAGGAAAATAAAGCACAAATAGTCACAAGGGTAGTCACTTGGGTGAAATGCTGTGTATTTTGTAAAAATGCCATCAGTTGTTTGTTTTTCATAAAAATTCTGATGGCAACTGCTGCAGTTCTGACATGTATCATTTCGCGAATGGGGCTTACACGTTGAGGGCTTAGGATTACTTGCAGTTGTCAGGATGCTGGTCAAATAGCTCGGAATCCACAGGGTTTGGCCATTGTCGATGCTCAGGTAAGAAGCTGCGAGACAAAATAGTTTGATTTACTAGGCTAAGCAAATCTGGCCAGGATGAGTGCGTTCCTTGCATCCCGGGCAGCAATGTTCTTGCGTAATGCTGCCGCTGGTTGATGGGCCTCTGCAGGATGCTCGTTCTCCTCCTCCTCCTCATCATCATCATCTGAGGAGGGTATGCGAGGAGCCACTTGGTCCTCAGGAATCTGCAAGCCACGATGCTGTGCCACATTGTGGAGTGCACGGCAAACCATGACGATTCTGGAGACCTTGACTGCTGAGTACTGTAGGGCTCCACCTGATCTATCCAGGCATCTGAAGTGCATCGTCAGCAAGCCGATGGTTTGCTCGATCTCGTAGAAATGTGGCTGGTGTTGTAGCGCTCCTCAGCTTCGTTGGTTGGCCTCCTCAATGGCGTCATTAGCCAAGTCCTCAGGGGATAGCCCTTGTCTCCAAGCAGCCATCCGTGAAGTTGGTCTGGCGGACTCAATAGCGGAGGCACACTAGACTGGCGCAGTATGAAGGAGTCATGGCAACTGCCAGGGTACTTTGCACAAACATGCAAAATCTCCTTCTTGTGGTCACACACCAGCTGAACGTTAAGGGAGTGGAAGCCCTTGCAGTTGACAAAAACTCCTGGATTGTGATGGGGTGCCCTAAGGGCCACATGTGTGTAGTCAATGACGCCCTGCAACCTTGGAAAATCTGCCAGATGACCTAATCCAACCGCTCGCGCCGTCACATTTGCACGATCCCTGGTGAAATGGATGTGATTGTGCACGAGGGCAAAGAGGGCATCGGCTACCTGCGTGATGCAAGTGTGTGCGGCCGACTGGGAGATGCCGCTGATGTCTGCTGCTGATCCCTGGAATGAGCCTGAGGAAAAATAGTTGAGTGCGGTGGTGACTTTGATGGCCACTGGTAAGGAGTGTCTACCTGGTCCTCTGGGTCTTGCTGTATCATTGCACAGATGTCAGTCACTACCTGTCGCGAAAGTCGGAGCCGCCTTTGGCACTGCTGCTCAGTCATGTTGAGGTAGCTGACCCTGTGTCTGTAGAGCCTGTTTGGGAGTATCTCCTGCGCCGACGGGCTTCCATGCGCTGGCCCCTTCTGGCCTGTGCTGCCTCAGGTGGGTGAGCAGTAGCCTGTCGCTCCTGCTGCTGTTCCTGGTTCTGCTGCTGCCGCGCCTGGTGCTGGAGGTCCTCTAATGCCAAGAAGGGAAGGAAAAAAAGTCCTCCCATGCTTCTGGTAGATGCCTCAGTTGAGGAAGCGCTGAGTGAGGGTGGCGAGAGGGATTTCGCAGGAGGTCACACTGGAGAAGTGTGTGAGGCTCCAACCTTCCACAGGTGTGGTTAGGCCTGCTAAAAGTTGCCCAGGCCTGAGACAACAAAGTCCTGCCACCTGCAAATGATGACTGATCAAATATCATCTTTAATGTAGTACCTGCAGCTGATAGTCAGCAAGCCAATAGTGTTCACGCCAGGTTTCACAGGCGTGATCCCCACCAGGCGTGTTTTACGTGGGAAAAGGGTTAAACAGGCAAGGGTCTGTTAAAATGGGATTATAAAGGCCAATTAGTGCTGTTTAAGGGCCCTAAAGACCAGTCCCGCCTGTTGCAGGCGGGACTGATTCGGGTCCCCAGACACACCTAGGTTAAAATGGCGTGGAGGCAGGAACCAGGCGGGGGGGGGGGTCCCGACCCCCAGGTTTGGCGACTTTAACCCCCCACATGCCTAAAAGCCCGCCTGTCGGCTGCGTTAAAATCGAGCCCATAGTCTGGTCATTAATCTTCTCCACCTAGCATTGACACATTAACATTTTTTCTTACTTCTCCTTTGACTGGTGCAATGTTTTAATATTTGCATTAGAGTTTGCAGCTGTGACAGTCTTCAACCCTGGTTTAAGAATAATTTAAACTTGAATTGACATTCTAAGAAAATTTGTACATAATGATTTAATTAAATGGTTTAATACCACCACTAAAATAGCTGACAAAGGAATTACATGAAAATATGGTAAGCATTCATACTAATCTTCACACATCATGATTTCAAGGCCAAATTATGCAAGTGTTCTCGGGTTTTTATAAGATCCAAAAATGGCATGCTTACTAAACAGGTTTGGACTGGTGTCTTGATAATTATTTTAGCTGATGTTTTAATATCATTCTAACATGATAAACATATATTGGATAATGTGAAATGGGTTATAACACAATCTTGACAACAGCTTACTGCCAAATGGGGATCAAAAACTACCAGTAGTCTAAAAATGTTGTCATAAAGATAAGTCAAATAATTTTGATGTCTGTTTATAAGGAACTATTGCTATCTTTTCTGCATGAAATATTACTATGCTGAGAGGTTATGTCACTGTCTACTTTAAACACTAAATGGCAAAATATTTGTTTCAGCTGATGAACTCCATCATTTATCCTGCCAAGCTTGTTCCAGCTGTCTTGATCAGGTTGTAATCCAATTTGTCTTGAAACTTGGAATTGCAAGATCATAAAGTCAGTGCCTAGCAAGGAAAGCACCATTAGATATGAGAGAATGGCACAGTTTAAGTGAAGTGAATGTACTGAATTGTGTCTGTTACCAATGTTCTGAATCTAATTGTTTTCGAATGCATTGTTATACAACGGCCGGAATTTCCCAGGGGCTGTGCGGGCACGATCGGAGGCGGGCCAGGTAGGAAAGTTGGAATTTGAAACCACTGTCATCCCGCCCCCATGCGCCATTCCCTCAGGCGCGTCTGTCTACGTGGCAGTGACCCGACCAGCAGTGGCGGGTGACCCAATTTAAAGGATTAGTAGCTTGTTGTCAAACCCTTAAGAGTCTTTTTAACCTTACCTTCAATTTCACTGGATGCCCAAGGGTCTCACGTTGCTCGGGGGCCACATCTGTCAATCTGAGGCGGGAGTTCAGTGGCCATTGATCCAGCTGATTAGTTGACAGCATCAAATGTAATATAAAAGCTTCCACCTGGCAGCTGATCACTTTCCTCAGACAGAAGTTGTTGCTCACTGCATTGCCAGGACAGATTGAACTTTCTGCAGGTTGCAAGTCTTTCCAGCAAAGTCTCCATCCAGTGTCACCTCATTGGAAGAACCTCTCTCATCATTGACAGATTGCTTCTGTCATCTCTACTTCACCTGCCATCTATTCCATCAACATGGGTGCCGTTTATACTGTCTCACCTTGGTCCACAGATTCTGACCACGATGAGCCCCAACACCAGCAGCACCAGTCACACCAGCAGCACCAACAACAACACCAAACTTCTCCGCAATCATCTGGTGCTGCATTGGACAGAGGGCATCAGCACCGGAGTACATTGCTGCGGGAGGCCAGGGACGGCCTAATCATGGCCAGATTTAATTAACTTTATGCTGTACACCTGGCTGCCACGTGATGCACCAGGTTGGCACCACCCCACACCTAAAGCATCCCTACAATAACCAAGACATTCCTTTCACACTCACCACTATTGCTGGAGGTACCGTTATGTCTCAACATTCACTAAGTAATTTCCAAAGGTGCACACAGATCTGTCCAAGACCAGAAAGTGTTGAAAATAAAGATTTCAATGTTTGACACCACATTAACAGAAACTTTACATGAACATTGCATAAAACACAAAAGTGCCTACCCTTGTGTGTTGTTAGTTGGTATGATTGCACTAGGATGAGGTTGAGTGTGAGCGGTGGCTAGTGAGATGGGGAAGTGATAATATAGATAGGGGGGATGGGTGGAGGTGCAAGGTAAGTTGGTGTGAGTAAGGATGTGCAGGAGTAGGGTAGGGAAGGCAGAGTGATGGGGATGTGATAAGAGGCACAGCAGGATGAGGTTGTTGTGGATTTATACTAACCTTTTGTGATCTAATGAGATTATTGAAATGTTTGCAGCACTGCACACAGGTCTTCCTGACCACATCCCTGCTTGTGACCTCCTCTGCAATGTGCAACCAGGCTGCGTTGCTCTCCTGGGGACATCTCTTCCGCCCATGGGAAGGGAAGAGGACCTCCCTGTGTGCTGTGACTCCCTCCATAAGCATATGGAGGGAATCATGGGAGAGCCTGGGTGCAGCCCTGCACCTCTGTGCAGTTATTGTCAGTGTTTGCAGCACCTCAATGCTGTAGAACACTGACAGCATAAATGTCAAACTAAATTTGGCCATGATCCCTTTAAGGAAACCAGCTGATAGAAACATAGAAGATAGGAGCAGGAGTAGGCCATTCGGCCCATCGAGCCTGCTCCGCCATTCAATGAGATCATGGCTGATCATCCAAATTCAGTACCCTGTCCCTGCCTTCTCCCCATATCCCTTGATCCCTTTAGCCTTAAGAAATATATCCAACTCCTTCTTGAATATATTTAATGAATTGGCCTCTACTGCCTTCTGTGGTAGAGAATTCCACAGGTTCACCACTCTCTGGGTGAAGAAATTCCTCCTCATCTCAGTCCTAAATGGCTTACCCCTTATCCTTAGACTATGACCCCTGGTTCTGGACTCCCCGGCCATCAGGAGCATCCTTCCTGCATCTAGTCTGTCCAGGCCTGACAGAATTTTATAGGTTTCGATGAGATCCCCTTTCAATCTTCTAAATTCCAGTGATTATAAGCCCAATCGACACAATCTCTCCTCATACGTCATTCCTGCCATCCCAGGTATCAGCCTGGTGAATCTTCGCTGCACTCCCTCCATGGCAAGAACATCCTTCCTCAGATAAGGCGACCAAAACTGCACACAATACTCAAGGTGCGGTCTCACTAAGGCCCTGTACGACTGCAGCAAGACATCCTTGTTCCTGTACTCGAACCCTCTTGCTACGAAGGCCAACATACCATTTGCCTTCTTAACTGCCTGCTGCACCTGCATGCTTACCTTCAGCGACTGGTACACAAGAACACCCAGGTCTCTTTGCACATCCCCTTCTCCCAATCTATTGCCATTCAAATAATAATCTGCCTTCCTGTTTTTGCCACCAAAGTGGATGATGCATCATCAAACTATGTCACCTGACCCGCTTCCTCTAATTGGACTCAAAGACAAGGATTCAACTGAAGGCATAAACATAATAGTAATGGAGAAATTAAAACAAAATGCTGGAAACACTCAGCAGGTCAGGCAGCATCTGTGGAGAGAGAAACAGAGTTAACGTTTCAGGTCGATGATTTTCTTCAGAACTGGAAGAAGTTAGAGATTTAACAGCTTATAAGCACATACAGAGCCAGGGGAAAGGGGCGGAGGAAAGAATAAAGGGAAAGGTCTGTAAGAGGGCAGGAGTGATTAAATGACAAAAGTGATGAATGTGCAAGGCAAAATGGGATGGTAATGGGAGAAACGGAGTGCTGCAAGTTCAGAGGGAGGTAGATTAGAGTGAGTGAGTGGAGTAGAGAAATTGAGACAGCCGATATCATGCCGGCAGTTCCCAATGAGAAGATCAAGAGAGGTTAAGAGGCCGGGGGAGGGGTTCAGGGAATGGAGACCCGACATATACAATCAAGAGTCTGAAGAGAAATAATAGAATTCTACTAAATTATTGATAATCAAGGCCATTATTTGCAGTTTTCATGAAAAAATGGACAGGATTATGGAAAATGATCCTTGAAATACTGATACAAATTCCTATAATTCCAAGCAATAAAAAATAATTTGACTTTTTTTAGTCACTGTGCAACTGTGGTCCTGTTCATATTTCATGCTATTAAGGAGATATCTGTAAACCTAGTGGTATTTTTCAATCTTTGTTACTATGTTGAACTGTTGGTTGCTTGTAGCTTATGCGTAGTCATACATTTCCACTGTAATGATATGCTGAATAGGAAGTGCTGCTCTAGGACTATTGTTTCTATGCATTGCAGACATAGCTCATGATGTTCTAGTTATAATGTCTGCTGCCCTGCTGCCTCTAATTGTGAAGTACAAACTGTAAAGCATCAACAGCAGTACAGATATTTGTTTTCTTATTGGATTGAGTCTGACGCAAGCCACTACCACCCCCCAGTCCCCGCCACATCCCCTGCCACCGCTCCTTGGTAAGTCAGTAAACTGTCATCAATAGTGAGGTCAACACGTGTGTGGCCAGTGGAAACAGGCCATGTACACATAGAGCTCTCGTCTCCTCTTAAACCCCGAGTACAGCTGTGTATTTGCTGGCACAGATGTTCCAGCATGTTCTGTTGCATGTTAAGTTTCAGTTAAAACTCGACAAGTGAATCAACGCAGGTTAAACGCAGGCCAGTGTAGGCATATTATACTCCCTTAGAGTACAATAACGTAAGACTACATTGTTGCTGTGTTAAAAATTCTATTCCTATAAGTGCCTTGTTAAGCAGGTGGACATGTACAGGAGACTTTGTTATATCCAGCACCGATGGGACCGAGCTGTTGCCGATCTATCAAAACTGCCGGACATACCAGCGTTAATGCTGAAGCATACGGAGGTTTTCATCTCCGTATCTGACAACAAACACTGTTGCTTAGCAACAGCTTCTAAACAATCGGCCCGTACCTTGGAAGCATCTCTGTAGCTTAGCAACAGCTTCAGAGAGACTTTCCAGAGCCTGACTGTTGGAAAAAAAAGCCACGAGAAGAAAAAAAACCTAACAAAACGGCTCCTGATTTCTGCCGGTAGATCGAGGTTTCCGGACATACAACCTCCGGATAAACCAAAGTTTCCTGTATCTGAATGCCTGCTGATCTACTGTAGATTCTTCCCGACTCATGTACCAGCTTTATTAATTAAACAGTTACAGGTTTAGAGGACCTGAAGTTTTGAGTAGCTGATTCTAATTTGGAATTTATGTAAATGCTTATACCTTCTGAAGATAAGCCTGGGAATCTAGTTAAGGGCTCTCATAATGTGAATTTACATTTATTATAATTCTTGGGTTTTAGAAATAACTGGCATAGAATGATGATATTGTTGTCCCGAGATATGCTACCTGAAAACTAACGTTAAATAACCTTAATATTAGCATAATGTGAAGACCGAGGGGCGGTGGCAGGGGATGTGGCGGGGACTGGGGGGCGGTGGTGGCTTGCGTCAGACTCAATCCAATAAGAAAACAAATATCTGTACTGCTGTTGATGCTTTACAGTCATTCCTTGCAATAGGGTTTTGTACTTCTCAATTAGAGGCAGCAGGGCAGCAGACTTTATAACTAGAACATCATGACCTAAGTTTGCAATGCATCAAAACAATGGTCCGAGAGCAGCACTTTCTATTCAGCATATCATTACAGTGGAAATGTGTGACTACGCATAAGCTAAAAGCAACCAACAGTTCAACATAGTAACTAACATTGAAAAATACCACTAGGTTTACAGATATCTCCTTAATAGCATGAATTATGAACAGGACCATTATGCTATTGCTACATACTGGGGGTGATTTTAACCCTACCCGCTCAGCAGAAACCAGGCGGGTGGCAATTACAATCAGCCAATTTACGTACCTGTAGGAAAGCTCTCCAGCTCATTGCTAGCAGGGAAGTGCGGGTGGGCCACGAGAGGGATGATGGCGAAAGGGGACATAGAAGTGGGGACTCGGCCCAATGCTCTTCTACTTCTCACCCGTTGCACCCACCCCACCAAGTAACTGTTCCACATGCTGCCTCTTATCCCGATGGCCAAGTCTGCTCCTACACAGGTGCAGGTGGTGCAGTCTTCGTCGGGGCTCTCACGGGCTCCAAATCCCAGAGGACATCGGCCAAGAG
This sequence comes from Somniosus microcephalus, assembly GCF_052327205.1. NCBI lineage: Eukaryota > Metazoa > Chordata > Chondrichthyes > Squaliformes > Somniosidae > Somniosus > Somniosus microcephalus. Next base: position 389,245,414 of record NC_140987.1, on the reverse strand, counting down.
CATCTGAGCAGTCAGAGCAGGGATGTGAGCACCCTGCCTCTACCTCTGCTGAAGCCACAGGGGTTGCACATCGTAGGAGTTATAGGAAAAGGAAGATGAAAGATTATAAGTTGCACAAGGGTATGCACATAGGTGTGTTAGACATGTCACAATAATAAGTTGCTGTATTCCTTTGCAGCACTTTCCAGTCTTGCCCATTTTTGACTGCAGCCTGCCAACTGGCCTTCTCAGTTCTGATGAATGGTAAGACAAGACTTACATCTGAGCAATGGGTGTCTCTGAAAGGGATGCATTGTTGATTGCAGGACTGTTTTGTGCTGGGGGGGTGGTGGTGTGGGGTGGTGGGGGGTGGCGGCATCAAGTGTGTTCCACATGGGTACAGTGGTGCAACCTAACTAAATGTTGCCATGATGTGTCCATCCGGGGCAGCAATGTGTGCTGCTGCTGCTGCTCTTGATGCTGGTGCTCATCTTAGTCCTCATCTGACGTACACGGTGAAACAGCATAAACGACACCCATGCTGATCTCATATATAAGAACATAAGAAATAATAGGACATTTGGCCCCTCGAGCCTGCTCCGCCATTCAATAAGATCATGGCTGATCTTCGACCTCATCTCCAATTTCCTGCACTATCCCCATATCCCTTGATTCGCTTAATATTCAAAAATCTATCGATCTCTGTCTTGAATATACTCAATAACTGAGCCTCCACAGCCCTTTGAGGTAGAAAATTCCAACGATTCACCACCCTCTGTGAAGAAATTTCTCCTCATCTCAGTCCTAAATGGCCGACCCCTTATTCTGAGACTGTGACCCCTGGTTCTAGACACCTCAGCAAGGGGAAACATCCTCCCTGCATCTACCCTATCAAGCCCTGTAAGAATTTTGTATGTTTCAATGAGATCACCTCTCATTCTTCTAAACTTTAGAGAATATGGGCCGTGTCTACTCAATCTTTTCTCATAGGACAATCCCCCCATCCCAAGAATCAGTCTGGTGAACCTTCATTGCACTCCTTCTATGGCAAGTATATCCTTCCTTAGGTTAGGAGACCAACATTGTACACAATACATCAGTCGTGGTCTCACCAGGACCCTATATAATTGCAGTAAGACAGCCTTACTCTTAGGGGGTGCTTTTCTCAATGGGAAGCTTTTGGAGGTAGGGCTCCCACTTGTCGGGTTTCAGTCCCGCCTCCATCAGCTTCTGGCCAACCAACAGGATTTTCCCCTGATTGACCTTGTTAAGCCCGCCCGGCGGGCTCAGCAGGCCAATCAGGGTGAAGCCAGTTGCAGAGCACGTCAACGTATGACGTGTCATCTGTCAAGAATTTTTGAAAGAAGAAATGTCATCGTTCGACAGCTCTGTGAAGCCGTCAAACACTGACATTCTGTGTAGTTTGATGAGTCCTTTGCAGAAATCAGATGTAGCAGCCAGTCTGTGATCTCTACAATGGAGATCTCGGGGACTCCAGCTCCACAGCGGCTCAAGACTGCAGAAAGAAACAAAGGTAAATTAACATTTTCTAACACTTTACACTCGCCTCACATACTTACCACTCCACACTTGCACCCATCATTCACTTCTACAGTACACTTTCAGACCCCTCCAACCCCCGCAGACCCACTGCTCGCCTCCTACACCCTGGCAGGGTTCCCCCAGGCCGGGAAGCCCGCACTTCAGGGCACAACATGGGGATAATCCTATGTTCTGCCTGTTAGCTACCTGTTAACAAGCAGTTAATAGGCTTTAATTGCTTCACGCCTCCAAGGAGATGGGACCCGGCGCAGGACGGCTTCCCGCTTCCTGGCAATATTCTGCCATTTTCCTGGCAGACTCACATCCTCGGCGCTGAGAAAATCGCCCCCTTATACTCAAATCCTCTTGTAATAAAGACCAACATACCATTTGCTTTCCTAATTGCTTGCTGTACCTGCATGTTAACTTTCAGTGAATCGTGTAGAAGGATACCCAGGTCCCTCTGAACACCAACATTTCCCAAACTCTCACCATTTAAAAAATACGCTGCTTTTCTATTTTTCCAACCAAAGTGGATAACTTCACATTTCTCCACATTATATTCCATTTGCCACGTTCTTGCCCACTCACTTAACCTGTCTATATCCCCTTGAAGCCTCATTGCATCCTCCTCACAACTTACATTCTCACCCAGCTTTGTATCATCAGCAAACTTGGATATATTACAATAGCAAAATACTGCGGATGCTGGAAATCCGAAATAACAACAGAAAATGCTGGAAAAACTCAGCAGGCCAGGCAACATCCATGGAGGGAGAAACAGAGTCAACCTTTCGGATCGAAACCCTTCTACAGAACTGAGAAAAACAGGCAGGAAATGAAAAGATTAAAAGGCAGTTTGGGGGCTGGGAAATGGGGGAGGGGATGAAAGAAGAGACATTAAGAGATATTCAAGGTGAGACAAGATAGTAATAGGACAGGTAAAGACATAAACAATGGCTCTAGATGAAGTGTGAAATGCGCCGGCAGAGTGAGAGACTGCTGCCATGTGAGAGAGAGAGAAACAAGGAAAAGGCACAAACCAAAAGTGTGGATAAAAATCTAAAAATAGTTTTTCCAGCGTTTTCTGTTGTTATTTTGGATATATTACATTTGGTCCCCTCATCCAAGTCATTGATATAGATTGTGAATAGCGGAGACCCAAGCACTGATCCTTGCGGTACCCCACTAGTTATAGCCTGCCAACCCAAAAATGACCTGTTTATTCCTGCTCTCTGTCCGTTAACTAATCCTCAGTCCATGCTAGTATATTACCCCAATCCCATGAGCCCTAATTTTGTTTAATAACCTCTTGTGTGGCACTTTATCGAATGCCTTCTGAAAATCCAAATAAACCACATCCACTGGTTCCCCCTATCAATTCTCTTAGTTACAATCTCAAAAAACTCTAACAGATTTGTCAAACACAATTTCCCTTTCATAAACCCATGTTGAATCTGCCCAATTCTATTATTATTTTCCTTGCGCCCTGTTACCACGTCCTTAATAATAGATACTAGCCTTTTCCCTACTACTGATGTCAGGCTAACTGGTCTGTAGTTCCCCGTTTTCTCTCTCGCTCCTTTCTTAAATAGTGGGATTACATTTGCTACCTTCCAATCCATGGGAATCATTCTAGAATCTATGGAAATTTGGAAAATGTCTGTAGCCACCTCTTTCAAAACCCTAGGATGTAGGTCATCAGGTCCAGGGGATTTATTAGCTTTCAGTCCCATTAATTTCTTCAGTACTATTTTTTTACTAATACTAATTTCTTACAGTTCCTCATTCTCGCTAGACCCTTGGTTCTCCACTATTTCTGGGAAGTTTTTTGCATCTCCATGAGCAGGACCGGAACCCAGAAACCAGCTGTCCCGCCCCTATCCTGCCTCCTCAATTAAGTTCACAGCCAAAGTATGTTTAATTTCTCTGCCATTTCCTTATTTCCCATTATAATTTCTCCTGTCTCAGCCTGTAAGGGACCCACATTTACTTTCGCTAATCTTTTCCTTTTTACATTCCTACTGTAGGAGTCTACGTACTCCTAACAAAATATACTGAACTCGGAGAGGTTCAACAGAAAAGGTTTAATTGTTGAGACCACATGTTGCACACAAAAATGGCGTCAGAGCTTACACCAAGTCTGACTGCTTTTCATCAGTCCACAGCTTCGACTGCCCCTCCCCCGCTGAGGGAGGCCGCTCCGGGAATGAAGCGGTTGTAAAAGTTGATCATCCCCAAGAACGTGGACGATGTCGAACACCCGTTTTCGCCAGGACGCCGGGACTACGGGGCGGGGTTGCGCCAAGGAGGTGTCGCATTTGACTGTGACGGCAGACGGGCCGCAGGCGACGTCGGTCAGTCGCAGCCCTGGGAGGGTTGTGGGCGTGGAGAGCAGATCGGGGTCGGTGCGTTGCTCCGCTGCCAGTTGAGCATAGTCCACTGCCAGGTGGGCGCCATGGATGGCGGGGCGGGATAGGCAGTCGGCCACCACGTTGTCTCGACCGGAGACGTGCCGGATGTCTGTGGTGAATTCGGACACCGCAGCGAGCTGGCGTTGTTGCCTGGCTGACCACGGGTCTGCAGATTTTGCCATCGCAAATGTCAGGGGTTTGTGGTCGACAAACGCGGTGAAGGGGCGGCCCTCCAGAAGAAATCTAAAATGGCGGACTGCCAGGTACAGTGCGAGGAGCTCGCGGTCAAAGGCGCTGTATTTGGCCTCCGGGGGGGCGCAGTTGGCGGCTAAAAAAGGCCAGCGGTTGCCAGGCCCCGTCGACCCACTGTTCGTACACGGCGCCGACCGCGTGGTCAGAGGCGTCCGTGGTGAGGGCCACCCTGGCGTTGGGCTGTGGGTGAGCGAGCATGGTGGCGTCGGCAAGCGCCTTTTTGGTCGAGTCGAAAGCGGTCAACATGTCTGCCGACCACTCGATCGCCATTCTGTCTTTCTTACCCCGGAGGGCTTCGTATAGGGGCCGCATGAGGAGGCCGCTCCGGGAATGAAGCGGTTGTAAAAGTTGATCATCCCCAAGAACTCCTGGAGGCCTTTGATGGTGGTAGGCCGGGGGAACTGCTGGACGGCTTGCACCTTGGCGGGCAGGGGAATGGCTCCATCCTGCGTGATGTGGTGGCCGAGGAATTCGATCCTGCTGAGGCCGAATTGGCACTTGGCTGGGCTGATGATGAGCCCGTGCTCACTGAGCCGCTGGAACATGGTGCGGAGGTTCTCCATGTGTTCCTGCTTGGAGGAACTAGCTACCAGGATGTCATCCAGGTAGACAAAGAGGAACTTCAGGTCCCGGAGGACCGAGTCCATGAGCCGCTGGAAGGCCTGGGCCGCATTTTTGAGGCTGAAGGGCATTCAGAGGAACTCGAATAGCCCAAAAGGGGTGATTATGGCCGTCTTGGGGACGTCCGTGGGGTGGACTGGCACCTGATGGTAACCGCGCACCAGGTCGACTTGAGAAGACTGAGCGGCCGGCCAGTCTAGCCGAGAAGTCTTGAATGTGCGGTATGGGGTACTGATCCAGCGTGGTGGCGTTGTTTAGGCGCCGGTAGTCCCCGCAGGGGCACCATCCCCCGTCGGGTTTGGTGACGATGTGGAGTGGGGAGGCCCAGGGGCTGTTGGAGCGGTGGATGATGCCGAGCTGTTCCATTGTGGCGAACTCGGCCCGCGCGATCTCCAGCTTGGCCGGGTCCAGCCTGCGGGCATGGGCATACACCGGTGGGCCTGTGGTGGGGATGAAGTGTTCTACCCCGTGCTTAGCAACTTTCGCGGAGAAGGTCGGGTTGGTGAGGGCTGGGAACTCAGCCAGGAGTGCTGAGTAGTCGTCCGTTGAGCGGGCGCGGCACTGCCACGCCATTTCGGCGGGTTGGGGAGGGGGCCATGGCGCCCGGGATAGGTGACATGGTGTTCATGTCCATGAGGCGGCGCCGAGGCATGTCGACCAACAGGCCATGGGCGCACAGGAAATCCGCACCGAGGAGCGGGGAGAGCACCTTGGCAGTGATAAACTCCCAGTGGTAGCGGCGGCCTGCGAGGTCGATGGTGATGGTGCGGGTGCCTTACGTCCGGGTGTCGGTGCCGTTGGCAGCAGCCAGCGCAGGGCCGCGGCCGCCTCGCTGGATCTCGAGGGCAGACACGGGGATAATGCTGCACTGCGCGCCCGTGTCGCATAGGAAGCGGCGTCCGGAGGTGCTGTCCGTAACGTACAGCAGCGCGCCTGCTTGCCCCACGGCCATCGTGTAGGCCGGTGTGGGGGCGGTTGGAAACGTGCAAGGATGGCTGCAGCGGCGTGCCCGTGTGCCGAACCGGGTATGGAAGTAGCAGTAGCCCTGGGTCGGAGGGCTTGGGGGACGTGGGGGCCTGGGGGGCCTCGTGGCCGAGCTGTGTGGCCGTGCGATAGAGGGTGGCGCGCGCGCCGATGCTGTGGAGGCCAGGTCGGGGGTGACGGCATGGTTGGAGCCGGCGGACAGGAGCTTATCGGCTTCGTCGGCCAGGTCCTCGAGGTCCGTGAGGCTGGATGCCACGATCGCCGGGCGGATGCTGGGGGGGTAGTTGGCAGATAAAAAGCATGCGGAAGAGGGAGCCGGGCGGTTTCTCGTCGGTCAGAGCAAGCATGTGTGAGAGCAAGTCTGATGGCGTGGAGTCACCGAGGCCCGGGAGGTGGCAGTTGCGCACGAATTGGGAGGCTGTGAATTTTTTAAGGAGCGCGGCCTTGAGATGTGCGTACTTGCCTTCTTCCAAAGGGTTTTGTAGTGTTGTCCAGACTTTCGTGATTGTGGAGCTGCCCAGGGAGGCGAGGAGGTAGTCGTACATCGTTGCATCGGCGGTGATGCCGCGGAGTCGGAATTGCGATTCGGCTTGAAGGAACCAGGCGGTGACTAGGTTCTCCCAGAACTCCGGCAGCTTCACAGAAACTGCATTTGCGTCAGCCATGGTTATGCTTAGGAGTCGTCCTGAGCGTCGGGGTCACCAATGTAGGAGTCTACGTACTCCTAACAAAATATACTGAACTCGGAGAGGTTCAACAGAAAAGGTTTATGTTAAGTCTGTGTGTTCCAGTTGTATTATTAATTACTGACACAGACTACAAGAATAAAGTTCAACAGGTCTTTACTAGTTGGAGGTCACTTGTTATTAATATGCCGGAACTGTTTGTTTTCCACTTCCCTCCGCACATTTGGTTTTAACAAGTCCAACCTGGACCGCAACCTCCTGTTATAAAACATCATGGCAGGACTTTGGTTAGTCACTGCATGAGCGGCGTTTCGATATGCCATTAGGAAATTGTCCACCTTGTGTTGTAACGGAATCTGATCATCATTCATGGCCTTTATTGCCTTTTTGAATGTTTGGACAAATCTCTCGGCCAACCCGTTTGTCACCGGATGATATGGGGCAGAGGTATAATGTTTCACCCCATTCTTCTTTAAGAATTTTTGGAATTCTTCCGACACGAACTGTGGTCCGTTGTCCGAACATATCTGTTCTGACAATCCGTTCCTTGCGAATATTGTTCTTAACACCGCAATTGTCTTTTCTGAAGATCTTGATCACTTCTGGCCATTTGGAATGTGCGTCCACCGCAATTAGGAACATGGAGTCCATGAATGGACCAGCAAAGTCAATATGTACGCGTTGCCATGGGGCTGAAGGCCATTCCCATGGGTGTAGTGGTGCGATCGGAGGTGCATTTTGCACTTTTTGGCACCCAGCGCAGCTTTTTGTCAACTCCTCTATCTGTTGGTCAATGCCCGGCCACCATACATAAGCCCTAGCAAGACTTTTCATCTTAACTTCCCCCAGATGACCTTCATGCAGTTCCTTTAGAACTCTTTCCCGTAACTTGGGAGGAATAATCACTCTTGTCCCGTACATCAAAGTACCATGGCAGACGGACAGCTGGTCTCGCCTTGCCGAGAATGCCGGTAACAGAGGATCACCATGTGTTGGCCATCCCTTCACTGTCACCTCGTAAACTCGGGACAGTGTCGGGTCGTTCCTGGTTTCTCTTTCAATACTTGCATTGGTGACTGGTAAACACTCGATGATGGTCGAATGAAATAACTCAACAGGGTCAACTTTCGTCGTCTCTTCCGCTTCAGGTAGTGGCAGGCGCGACAGCCCATCAACATTGCCATGCTGCTTTGTACCTTTGAATTCTATTTGATATTGATGTGCCCCTAGGAAAAGGGACCATCTCTGGAGACGCTGTGCTGTCATCACCGAAACACCCTTCTTAGGGTTAAAAATGGATACCAACGGCTGATGGTCTGTCAGAAGTGTGAATTTTTGGCCCTGCAGGTAATGATTAAACTTCTTCACTCCCCATACAAGGCTGAGAGCCTCCCTATCGATCTGCGCATAGTTGCGCTCAGCGGAGGTCAATGATCTGGATGCAAACGCGACTGGCCTTTCCGTGCCATTTGGCAACTTGTGTGAGAGTACTGCCCCAATACCATATGGAGAAGCATCACAAGCCAACCGAATAGGCAGTGTCGGGTTGAAGTGAGCCAACACTTCCTCTGAGGTGATCAATTCTTTGCTTTTGCGAAATGCCTTCTTACAGTTTTCGCTCCATTCCCATGGTACCCCCTTCTGTAAAAGAGCGTTCAGCGGGTGCAATACCGTGGATAGATTCGGTAGAAACTTATGGTAATAGTTAATCAATCCCAGAAATGACCTCAACTGAGAGGCATTATCCGGAGCGGGAGCCTTTACAACTGCCTCTATCTTGTCAGGAGACTTATGAAGCCCCTCCCGGTCAATGACATGACCACAGTACGAGATCCGCTTCTGAAAGAACTCACATTTCTGCCGATTAACTCTAAGTCCATACTCTTTCAGTCTGTTGAGCACCAGTTCCAAGTTTGTGAGGTGTTCTTCATCACCATCACCTGTAATCAGAATATCGTCCAGGTAACATTGTGTGCCTGGAATTCCCTGTAATACCTGCTCCATGGCCCTCTGCCAAATTGCCGGAGCCGATGCCACTCCAAAAACCAGCCTATTATACCAGTACAAACCTCTATGCGTGTTGATCGTGAGGTACTGGCGTGACTCTTCTTCAACCTCCATCTGCAAGTGCGCCTGCGCCAGGTCTATCTTGGTGAAGTGTTTCCCGCCAGACAATGAAGCAAAAATATCCTCAATCCGCGGAAGCGGATACTGCACCGTGTGAAGCACCGGATTAACGGTGATCTTGAAATCTCCACAGATGCGAACCTTCCCTGGTTCTCCTGGCTTGTTGCTCGAAGGACGTTTCATAACGGGAACAATGGGCGTAGCCCACTCACTCCAATCTACCTTAGACAGTACACCTGAACGTTCTAGCACTTCCAGTTCCGCTTCTACAGTAGGTCGTATTGCATAGGGTACCGGTCTGGCTTTGAAAAATTTTGGTTGTGCATGTTCATCAATCTAGATGTTTGCCGTAATTCCTTTCAGTGTTCCCAGTCCTTGCTGGAACACCTCTTTAGCCTCATCCAATATTTTGGACAATCGTTTAGGTTTGACATCTGTTTCCCCGGAATCTACCGTTAGTGCTTTTAAGGAGTGCCAGTCCATATTCATTTTCCTAATCCACTCCCGTCCCAGTAGTGGTGGACCTCCTTCAGGTAGCACATATAAGTCCATTACTTGGCTTTCTTCGCCCTTGTGGACCACTTTTACCTCTATCTTTCCGATGGGGTACACTCTTTGCCCCGTGTATGTTTTCAATATAATCTCCGTATCCCGTAGGGGAATATGTTGGAATAACCTTTTGTAATCTTTCTTATTCATGACCGTCAATGCCGATCCAGTGTCCAATTCCATCTTTACTTGGACTCCTGCTATCTGAAGCGTGACCCAAATTGTCTGGAGATCTGCATCCTTACCAACATTGTATACTCTTAAGCTACCCAGTTCATTACTGCTAGCGTCTGAATCTGACTTCTGTTCGTTCGAACTGGTCTTTGTCACCTTGTGCACCTTTATGTATTTTCCTTGCGGTGACTTTTTGTTGCTGGTCTTCTTTCCTGACCGGCATACTTTAGCTATGTGGCCAAGCCTGCCACACGTTCTGCATTCTTGGTTTTTAAACCAACACTGGTTCTGATCATGTGTTGTCTTTCCACAACGATAACATTTTACAGTACTCAAACCCAATTTATTTGTACTGAGTTCCGGTGACCGTAGCTGCATTACTGCCGTGCCTCTCGCTGCGGTTTCGTGTGCTGCTGCCATAGTGACCGCTTTCTCAAGCATCAGCTTAGTCTCCTCGAGCAGTCGCTTTTGTGTATCTTCTTTTAATAATCCACACACAAATTTATCTCTTAGCGCGTCTGTTAGTCCCGTTCCAAACTGACAGTACTTTGCTAGCTTACGCAATTCCATTAAATATTCAGCATTGCTTTCATCCTTCAGCTGCCTTCTGCTGTAAAATTTAAATCGTTCCGCTAGCATCAGCGGCGTAGGGTTTAGATGATTTTTCAGGACAGTAACAATCTCCTCGAACGTCTTATCCGCCAGTTCATCTGGTGATAAAAGGTGTTTCAATTGCCCGTATGTCTTCGCACCCATTAAGTTCAATAAAGTTAGTGCTTTCTCTGCATCTGGGATTTTATTTGCTTTACAATAATTTTGTATGCGTTCTACATACATAGCCCAATCTTCGATGTCGCTATCAAAGGTATTAATGTTCCCATGTTTAGGCATCGTTGCAATTTATTTTATTTATTTTTTTTTTTTAAATTTTATCCCAAGATGGCGGCTTCCCACTCTTGTCTTCGTCCTCCGCCTACAAAATGGCGGTTTTCCCGCGCTTGGCGGTCTTCACCCACTGGCTGCAATGGCGTTTGGTGTGCCGCTGCTGCTCCCCTTTCCCAGCGGTTAGTAACTCCCCTGACGCTGTCTCCGCTTCACCGTGGCTCCCTCGGGCATTTGCGCTTCCCCGATGTCGCGCCTCGCAGCCCTTCTTGCAGCCCGGTTATTAGCACCGGCTGCGTTCGCCTTCACCGCGGCTCTCGCGCCTTCAGTCGCCCCAGACGCTGCGCCTTTTTGGCCCGAAAGCGGCCCGGCCCTTATCACCAGCCGCGGTCAATGTCCCCGCGCTGCGCCTTTCGGCCCGAATGCGGCCCAGCCCTTATCTCCGGTCGTGATCGATCTCACCGCCCTTATTCCTCCGTCTTCCTCCCCCCGTCTGTATAGCCAACGCGGCCGACTTTCTGCTCGCGTCGCTGACCGGCTTACCCACCACCGAGGTAGAAAGAAGATAGCTGACTGCCGCTGATGGAGGCTTTGAGTTCAGGATGTCTTCTGCACTCCGGTTTCTCGATGCCTGCCGCGCGACGTGTCTTCCAGCAGGGTGATGAGGGTGGATGCCTCTCTTCGATGCCCGTTCTGTGGACAAAGCCGCCGTGGATATAAACTGCCGCAGGGTAAGAATCGGACTCGTCGCCACTGTTAAGTCTGTGTGTTCCAGTTGTATTAAGATTAATTACTGACACAGACTACAAGAATAAAGTTTCAACAGGTCTTTACTAGTTGGAGGTCAGGACTATACTAAATACAATATCACTACACAGTACTTATATACCGGTGGTCACCACCGGTATTACGTATACAGCAGCCAGAGAAAGTAGTACATCTCTTAAGGTGGAACAGGCTTAAGTTCTCTTAAGGTGGAACAGGTTACATACACCACAGTTTAATTGTTGAGACCACATGTTGCACACAAAAATGGCATCAGAGCTTACACCAAGTCTGACTGCTTTTCATCAGTCCACAGCTTCGACTGCCCCTCCCCCGCTCTGGGCTTAACTATGATGCAGATCGAGTTTCTTAAAGGTGTGATCCTTCTTAAAGGCATGACGCCTGATTTATAGTCTATGGACCAAAAAGCGGATTGTGTCCTTTCTGTGATCGGTACGCCACACTACAGAAATTTTTACAGTCTGTTTTTATGTCTCTCGCTAGTTTACTCTCATTCTATTTTCCCAATCTTTATCAATTTCTTGGTCCTCCATTGTTGAATTCTAAAATCTTCCCCATCCTCAGGCTTACTATTCCTTTTTTGCAACATTATAAGCCTCTTCCTTTGACCTAATACTATCTTTAACTTCTCTTGTTAGCCACAATTGGGCCACTTTTCCTGTGGGGCTTTTGTGCCTTAAAGGAATGTATATTTGTTGTAAATTATGTATTAATTCTTTAAATGCTAGCCATTGCTTGTCTACCATCATACCTTTTAATATAGTTTCCAAATCTACCTTAGCCAACTTGCTCCTTATACCTACATAGCATGCTTTGTTTAGATTTATGACCCTAGTTTTGGACTTAACTAAATCACTTTCAAACTCAATATAAAATTCTACCATATTATGGTCACTCTTCCCTAAATGCCCGTTTACTACAAGGTTATTAATTAACTCTTTCTCATTGCACAATACTAGATCTAAAATAACCCATTCCCTTGTTGGTTCCTCAACATACTGATCTAGAAAACTATCTTGCATACATTCCATAAATTTGTCCTCCACACTATTACTGCAAATTTGGTTTGCCCAGTCTATATGTAGATTAAAGTCCCCATGATTACTGTATTACTCTTGTTTCATGCGCCTCTAATTTCCTGATTTATACTCTGCCCTACATTACAACTACTGTTTGAGGGCCTATAAACAACTCCCACCAATGTTTTCTGCCCCTTGCTGTTTCTTAGCTCCACCCAAACTGATTCTACTTCTTGATTTTCAGAGCCAAGATCCTTCCTCTCTACTGTCTTTATCCCATCCTTTATTATCAGGACTACCCTCCTTTTTCCATATCTTTTCTAAAAGTTAAGTATCCTGGAATATTTAGTTCCCAACCTTGGCCACAGTGCAACCACGTCTCTGTTATGGATATTAGATCAAACCTATTAATTTCTATCTGTGCTATTAATTCATCTATTTTGTCGTGAATGTTTCGTGCATTCAGATATAGTGCCTATGGCTTTAATTTATTTCTATTTTTCCCTGATGCCACTTTAGTCACTGATGCCTTATTACCTTTGTTACTCTCTCTGTCTCTTCCTGACCCACTCTACTTATTTTTACCCAAAACTCTACTCTGCTCCAGAGCCTTGACATTTCTCTTGTTGCTTTTAAATTGACTCTTTCCTGAATCCTCCCACCCCCACTTCATTAGTTTAAAGCCCTGTCTACTGCTTTAGTTATTCAGTTCACCAGGACATTGGTTCCAGCCCAATTTAACTGGAGCCCGTCCCAACGGAACAACTCCCTCTTTCCCCAGTACTGGTGCCAGTGCCCCATGAACTGAAACCCCCTCCTCACACACCACTCTTTCAGCTATGCATATAAACCTCTAATCTGTTTGTCCCTATGCCAATTTGCGTGTGGCTCAGGTAACAATTCAGAGATTATTACCTTTGAGGTTCTGCTTTTTAATTTGGATCCTAGCTCCTCAAACTCCCTCAGCAGAACCTCATTCCTAGCTCTACCTATGTCATTGGTTCCTCCGTGGACCACAACAACTGGATCCTCCCCCTCCCATTCCAAGTTCTCCTCCAGCCGTGAGGAGATGTCTTTAACCCTGGCACCGGACAGACAACACAACCTCCGGAACTCTTGGTCGCGGCTGCAGAGAACAGTATCTATCCCCCTGACTATATTGTCCCCTGCCACAACTACATTCCCTTTCATCCCCCCACTTGAATGGCCTCTTGCACCATGGTGCCATGGTCAGCTTGCTCATCCATCCTGCAGGCTTTTCCCTCATCCACACAGGCAGCAAGAACCTCATACCTGTTGGACAAGGGCAAAGGTTGAGGCTCCTCCAGCACTGCACCTGGGGTCCCCTTACCTGCCTGAGATGCAGTCACACCCTCCTGTCCCTGACCACTAACCAGACCTGTACCACTAGCTAACCACTATCTGACAGATTTAAAGCAGAGATCAGTCGCACAAACCTCCAAAGTAGTGAGACTGACCTCCAATGTAGTGACGTCACCTCCAAAATAGTAGAAACTACCTCCAAATTGTAGAAATCACCTGTAAAGTACTGAAAGCAAACTCTTAGAACAAGTGCTGTGAGTAATAGCCTTTCACTTTGGCAAGAAAGCAGCTGTGAGTTTATTTGCCTATCATTTCTTCAGCCCCCTCAATTGCTGCTGTGTTCTCGCCTTGATTTCATTGGCGAGGTCCAGGGAACTCGGAAAATCCATGGACCCACAATGAAAATTGAAAACCCCTGTTAACTACCTCTTAATTGCTTTCAATTGTTAAGCCGCCTTTCACAAGCGTTCCAGTAAAATGCGGAAGTCGGCGGGTTGGAGCCGGCTCCCTGATGCGCTGTCAAATTCAGTGCTTTTTACTACCCACCTGCTCCCAAACCGCTAGGACAGGATGTGGGGTTTGAATTTCAGCTTGGGGTTGAACAGGACAACAAGTGCTCCCATGATCTGGCTCAGCCTGAATGTGATCCTGGGGAGGAAAGTGGAATCAGTAACAAGGGAGCAGAGTTTATGGTTGGGCTGAAAATGATGATTCATAGATGCAGACTCCAATAATCTAAATGGAAGTTTGCCATCCTACCTTACAAAGGATTTAGGTAAAAGTTCACCATTGTACCAGCAGTGGGAGTCTTTTTTTTTGTGGACCCGATAATTTCAACAAAATGTAACTTTCTTTATGTTGGCAATAACAGGATTTGGTCCAATTCGGTCTGTAGGCTAAATTATTGGCCCCAATGTTAAGTCCAAGCAGATTTTAGGTGGGTGGGTAGTAAGGTGAGCTGGAAACTCACCTGCTGTCCAAGAAATTAGTTCCAGGTTCGGGGTGGGAAATTGGCGGAAGCAGTGGAAAATCGCCCGTCCCAGAGGCCCCCTGCCAAAACCAGGTAGGTGGCAGGATCAGCTTCAGGGGCCATCTCGCGGGGGTATTGCATTCGGGAAGGGGAGTGTCCGTGGCAGGGGAGACCTAAGGTTTTCTTGTGGAGCCCAGAGGATCATTCCTGGCCCTCAAGGAAAGAGAGGGAGCGCTTTGGAATGTTGAGAATCCATTATTATCAGCAACCAACCTTTCTCCTGCTCCACAATAGTTCACTGTCAGCTTTGCAGTGTTCCTTTAAATACCTCAGCTGAAATAGATACATTCTTGTCATCATCATGCCCGCTTGCGTTAATTGGTCGGGAAACCCAGAAGTCAGATGCAAACGCAGTGGTTGGGTTAAAAAGCCACTGACATGTGCTGTAGCAATTTCCGGCACGTCTCCAGGTAAATATTCCGGCCCATACACAGTAACATTGCCTTTTCTGCACCTACCTCAGCTGCTCACTGAATTGTCATTTCCAGACTTTATTTTCCTAATGTCCTCCTGCTGGTGTCTTTTTCTCCATCATCCAACTTGTCTAAAACTCAACAGCCCGTCTCATGTCCTGTATTAAGGGGGCGATTTTCTGATGTCGGAGGAGGCGGATTTGGAGGCAGGAAAGGTGGGAAAATCAGATTCAAAGAGGTTGGGTTCGGAACCCGCCTCCGCAAGATTTTGCCGGTGCCAGTTTTGGAGGTCGGGAAATGCTCCCGCCTCTAGCTGGCCATTGCGCTATTAAAGATCCTTAAATACTCATTAAGGGCCTCTCTAAGCCTATTTTGAGAGGCCATCGTGATTTTTCCAGCTTTTCGGTGTGATCCACACACCTCTTCAACCACAGCAGGTAAACTTAGCGGGTTGACTCGTGGGTGACTTCCTTACTGCTGCAGGTCTAACAAGACATCATTTATTGCAGCAAGGATTACTTGAAGGTGCCAGACCTTGGCTTTAAAAGGTTTCTGGGCACTTTTAGAAGGCCTTCCGAAGTCAGAGGTGCTGCAGCTTGGCTCCATCAACTGTGGGACCTCCTTGGAAGACCCTCTCCCCGCTTGCAATGAGCGCTTCCCCAAAGGAGGCATCTACAAGCAGCATAGGAACCATTCGGTTTCTTTCTGCATGGATCTCAGATGAGGACGAGGAGGGGGAGAAGGAGCAGGAGGAGGTCAGAGTGCTGGCGTATCAACCAGCGGCAGCAGCAGCACGCTGCCTGGATGCAAGGGATGAACTTCTCATGGCCAGATTTGCATAGGTTGCCCAAGTTAGCACATGTCCTTGGCTCCATCCTAGGACATCATTGACTCTGGCCTCCTTTCACTCAGGCCACCAACCTGACAATGCAAGTGTGGCGGTGCCCGCAATGTGGAGCTGCCTAAGGCGAAAGAACAGATGGCATAACACCAACATTTTGGCTTCAAATCATTTTAATGCTTTACAACAGGGATGGCATTTCATTAATACACAGAAACAGTCTCCCAATCTGCACACAGATCTCTTGCCAGCTGTACCCACACAGCCTTGGTTTCTTTGGCAGGCCTCTTCCTCTGAGATGAGTGGAAGAGCACCTCCATGCTAGCTGTCACCCCCTCAAACAACATTTGCAGCACCTCATCCGAGAGCCTTGGGTAGGCCCTTGATTTGGAATTGGACATAGTGGTTTCTCAAATGATGTTGGAGGTGGTGCAGGAGATGCAGAAATGCTGTGGAATGAGCCAAGGGAGCAAGAAGCCACAAAATCAGAATGGAAAAGTGCTGTCAACAGAGGCGAGTTTCCGTCCCAAAACACTAATTGAGCAAGGGCATCCCACACCTCTGAAATCAAGTGGCCAATCATGGGAAGATCGCTAATTTTTGAAACCTATCAGTGGAGGCGAGTTTCAAACCCACCCAAACTGAAACCCGCCACCATCTCCCCTCCAGTGGGAAAATCGCCCCCTTAGTCTCACTAAATCCCACTTGCCGAATTTCTTGACCTACATTGGCTCCCCATTGTCCAACATGTAAAATTTGAAATCCTTGTCCTCTTATTCAAATCCCTACATTGCCACACTCAGTTCTATCACTTCAACTTCCTCCAACCTTATATTCCTGCGGTCTTCTGACTCCAGCCGTCTGTGTTTCCCCTCCTTCTTTCACCATACCATTGATGTCAGAGCCTTCAGCTGTGTCAGTTTTACCTTCCAGAACTCTTTACCCAAGTCACTGCATTTTTCTCTCTACTTTAAAAACCAGCTCAAAACACATCTTTTTGACCAATCTTTTGAGCACCCTTCCTAAACTCTCCCTCTCTTCCTTGGCATCTGTTCCCTTATTCTCTGTAAGGCACCCTGGGACATTTTCTATGTTAAATACGCTACAGATATGCAGGTAGTTGTTATTATAGTGCTAGTTTTCTGTTATACTAAGGGTTCTGACAGCACTTGCTTTATAGCATTCTCAAACAATGTCTTGCAAAGATCTTGAAAAGGGATTTCTAACTGCAACTTCAGATTGCATATAGCATGCCTGAATTTGCTGAAACAGCGAGTTTGGCGGCGAACACCACTAATTGGACATTTTACCTCCCCATTCATATTGATCTAGGTTTGCTAGAATGTTGATCCGTTAATGGTATAGTGAGGTCAGTGGTGAATCAGGGCCTCGTGCACAGTGTGGCCAATGGCTTGCCTCACAGACCAACCTCACAGCACTATAAAAAGCTGAGAACAGATGCCATAACTCAGATTGAGGCTTGGCACTGGTCGGTAAGTGAGCTGCAACTTCTGAAATCAGCGTAAACCAACTTCAAATAAAGTTAATTTCAGTTAAAAATAAACTTTGTAAATGGCTGTAAAAAGTAATCTCTAGTGTATGCACTTCCCTCATTGCAGGTAAAAGAAGATAATCACATTTTGGGGTTGAGGATCTGCTGTGAAGGAAGAAGCCATATAACCTATTCAGAAAAATACACTATCTTTTGAAAGAATGCTGGCCTTATTAAAACATGACAAACTGGGTTTAGAAATCTGGAAACCTAACTATGAAAAAGCTGTGAAAGCATTCTGGCTATTGAGATAAGATAGTTGTTGACACTGAATCAATAACCTTATTGAAACAGAAGGTTAAAGGCTCTGGCAGGCTGAACCTTTCAGAATGAAACAATGGTTCACCCTGGATAAGGTGCTCTAATTTACACTTCGTAAAGAAGCACATAAAAGTAAGAAACATCTGCCTTCGTAAAAATGACACCAAGTAAAAATCACACCTGCCATAACACCGTTTTTTATGGTAAACTTAGAACACCTAGAGAGGAGACATAATTCTGTAATGCTACCAGCTGAGGTGACTGCAAGAATTGCAGGGGTCAGCAGAAAAATGACTAGAGATAATTAGCTTACATCAAACCTTAAAGGAAATACCACTGGAAAAGGGTATAAATATTGAACTCTCAAATGGGATAGTAGACTCGCTTTAAAGGGGCAAAGCAATTCTTGGCTTCAGAAGTGGCTCTGTAAGTCTCCAACTCTCTGTACCACGGGGATCAAAGGTATTTGATTTTGGTGGATGTCTTGAGTAGAACTTTAAGAACTGTAAAACTGTAGTGAAGTTAAAATTTGAAAGTAAGGTTCTCTGATAAGATTGTAAGCTTTCTCTTTTTGGAACTGTTAATTTTGCGATGGACTCATCAACTGGTTCTTTAATAAATCTATATATTTTTAGAATTGTCTCACATAAGACTTCTGTATCAAAAACTTGCGAACTCAATCTCTGTACACTCTTTGGTGAGGAGTTGCAGAACTCTGGGGGAGTTTTCCGGACCCTCATAATATCCGGAATTTTGCAGTCTAGCTAAACTTATTAAAAGTGCTATCTGGAGGATGGTAACATTTTCAGGCTGTTCCTTTCCTTTAGGGAGAGATAGTCCGGACCTTTAGACCCAATTAAGCATCTTTAGGATTCGGCTACCTCAAACTTTAGTTGAAAGTGAACGTCTGAGAAATATGCCTGATCTGGGGTAGCCCTAATGGGGCTAGGACTAGTAATTATCCCTTCACTGCATACCCACGTGGATGAGGTGGCTTGTGGGCAAGACTGGCTGCTGGCGACTGCCAGGTGAGGGCTCCCTGAAAAGTCAGCCAGCTAGCATGGAGGGAGGTGGCCAAAGCACTGAGTGCCACATCAGTCGTCCAACGAGCGGTGGACAAGTGTTGTAAAAAATACAATGACCTGACAATGGTAGGTAAGGTAAGAATTCTCAAGGCTTCAATTCAGACATCAGAATTCTATTATAAGTATTAGAAAACCAAAAGTTTCCAGTCTCTGTAATTGTCTTTTAAAGAATGGCTTGAGATGTAAAGGAGTTGTCCTTCAGTGGGGGAAGGTTAGGTGCCTTCAAGATGTGATCTGTTTGCTCAAGGTAGAAACCAAAAGCAAGTCAGTCATACAAGTCTGTTGCCATGAGAGACAGCTCTTTCAAAGCGGACAATTGCTAAATTTGACAGCTTCAGTCTTGCTGAAGAAAATATTCCAAGGCCTGAAAGGAAGTCTGTCAGATCAACAACTCGTCGTCACTCAAAGCAACACATCTAACCTTTTCCTTTCATTCCCCTTTCCTCCCAGAGGGTAACACATGGGAGCTTGTGCACAGTGTGGAGGAGGACTCACCATGATGACAGGGCCTTGCAGCTGCAAGGGTTCCACAGTGCTGCGGCTGTGGGCTGGGCCAAGTTTGGCTGAGACCAGGTGAGTTTCACAGCCTCTTCCTTTGTCTCCTGAGGAGCGAGCCAAGGATGAAAACAAGAGACAGAGACGTTAGAAAATGTTGAAATTATGCATGGGTTCAATAGGTTGGATGTGGAAATACTGGCTCCACTCATGGCTGCAGGGTGGGAAGAGGAACTTACAGTGGGAGAATGCTAGTGCGATGAATTGTCTTTCTCCATGCTGTGTAAGCTGACTATGTAATTTGAATGAACATGGTGCACCATTGTAACCTTTTAATCTTGCTTCCCACAGCTCCACAAGGACCAGCGGGCACAAGGGCAGAGGGCACTGAGGGGCGACTGAGTGCGAGAAGGAGGAAAGGGTGGTGGGGACCAGAGGGAGAATGAGAAGGCTGAACAACCTGGGGAAGAGGGCAAGAGATGTGGGTGCGGACGTGGAGTGGACACTTGACTGTGGCCACCTTCCGTGCGCACAGCACTCCCCCTGGGACCTCAGCCCCCTCACAAACTCCCAGCCCCTCCCACTGCATGAGGCATACGTGCTTCCCCTCTCACAGGCAGCTGTAAAGCTGCAATGGCCACTGTGGGGCCTGTGAGATGGGAAAGACACAAACCGCAATGAGACTGACCTGTCAGAGGACCATGGATCATTGAGATGCGCCCCGGTTCCCTGTGAGGTAGGATCAATGTCAGGCCCAGGGAGGGCCACAGGATGACTGGGAGCAAGGCTACAGCAGCCCGTGACTGTGAAGGAGGATGATTCAGGAGCATTGCAGGTAGCTGCGACAACTCGTGTCCATTAACTGCCAGATGTCCATCCTTTGTGGCCAGCTGGACACAATTGGGCAGAAGCTGGACAACTTCTGCCAGGCAGTTGCATGGGCAGCTGTACAGCTTGCTGAGGGTCAGTCGTGGTCCCTGAGGGACAGGCTGCTGGCGAGCTGGATAGCAGCAGTACCTAGGGCCACATCCTTCCACCACCAGGCTCAGTGCCAGAAGCACAAGCATTGGAGGCCCTGGCTGCTGAGGATGATCCACCAATGATGCAGCCAACAGCTTCTCCCTCACCAGGAGGCAGCTGCCAGTAGTCACAGTAGACACCTGTTCCAGCTGGAGTGGCGAAGGACAAAGGCGCCCTGAGCGCTTCCCCGATACGTTGCATTAACATGCACGATCCTCGCAATTAGCCCAAGAATGGCTTACCAAAACTGAGAATTGAAAAAGAACTCAGAACAATTTCCAGACTCCAGGGCAAGACTCTACAGCTATAATTGCCCCTCTGTTGGCCTCATAGGCTGAGTCAGGTGAGGACCATAAATCACGTCAATACCAGGTCAACCACATCATTAATTTCTAGTCTCAAGTGGCTACAGCGTGATTAATGGTGCATAATGGCATAAATCCAGCAAATTGGCGATCGCCAGTCACTGCACTGGTGAGCTGAGCGACAAGAACAAACATTTATTGGCTTAGGTGAGGCTGTCAGTGGTGTGGCACATTTATTGCAGCACATATTGGTGCAATGCAATACATGGCGCATTTCACTTACTCCATTATTGGCTGGAATTTTTACCTATTAATAATAGCGGACGCCGTTAATGCATCATTACAATGGCGTGAGTCCCAGCAATTTCAGGCCCAATAAATTCCTGAATGTAAACAATGGTTCAATTATAGGAGCAACTCCACGGTGGCATAGTGGTTAGCACTGTTGCCTCACAGCACCAGGAACCCGGGTTCGAATCCGGCCTCGGGCGACTGTCTGTGTGGAGTTTGCACATTCTCCCCGTGTTTGCGTGGGTTTCCTCCCGGTGCTCCGGTTTCCTCCCACAGTCCAAAGATGTGCGGGTTAGGTTGATTGGCTATGATAAATTGACCCTTAGTGTTAGGGGGATTAAATATGTGGGGTTACGGGGATAGGGTGGGATATGTGTTGGTGTAGGGGTTACGGGGATCGGGTGGGATATGTGTCGGTGCAGGCTCGATGGGCCGAAATGGCCTCTATCTGCACTGTGGGGTTTCTGTGATAACACTTACTATACAATCATGGAACAGTGTCAAAGATATCCTCTTCATAGAACAGCTTTTACATGAACGTTGCACTTTGAAATATTTCATACACATCTGCCAACTAAAAGATTATAGTGGTTAATGGTAGCTGACTACTGGATCAGATTGATGCACAATAGAGTGGTAGGTTCCAGGGTCACAACCACGCCTTCTCTTTCAATGAGTTCTAAACCTCAGCTCGACTATTGGATGGAGGTCATAAAGAGGCCAGGTGCTTCCTCATGGTCACCTTGCACCTCAGTTACTTACCTCCTGGAAAACTGTTACAGATTGACATTGACAAAGGGCTGAGAGTGAGTCAGCTACTCAGGCTCTTGACAAGGTAACTGCATGAAACACGCAAGCCTAAAGGAGGAGCACATAAGCAAAGTCTTATGCAATAAAATTCAATATGGACCACCGAGCTTGACACTTTAGTTAAAGTGAGAAGCCATATAAAAATTGTGACAAACTTCCATATGTACCTTATATCCTCTATGACAAATAACGAGAACTTTGTAGTAAATAATTAATTATAGCTTTCAGGCCAGAAATTTTTGATGATGGTGCCCTTCTAATCCTTATATTCGACTTTCAAATTGCAATGCTAATTAATGTCATTATCTTAAAACTGAAGACCTATCAGCATTAAGATGTGTCTAATTTAGATTGACACTGATTAATGTCTATGATCATAGCTTTCTAAAAACTGGGCTCGCAAAATGCAAATAACAAAAAACAATAACTGTTAAAGCTGTAGTCCTGTGGGAAATTAAATCAGCTTACTGTATAACCCTAAAGAACACGTAGCTTGATCCAACCTTCCTCAACTCAAAGATAAGTTAGCTGGAGATTTCAATCGCATTGGGATTGCAATAATATTTCTTAATATAGATCAGGTCTGAAAAATCTATAATACATTTAGGGAGGAAATATTCAGTGGCGCCTCCTTTGGGGTGCTAACGTCACCAGGGCGCTACTTTTAGCGCCCTGAAAAAGTTAGCGCCCCTGCGCCATAAATTCAGTAGTAGTGCCCCAAGCAGGAGGTGGGGCGCTACTGGAAGTGCTCCCCCTCCTTCCTGGGGAGCTACCAGTGAACTTCGCGGCACTACGTGCAACAGCATCACGTGCATCGGCACGTCGCGCCGTGTCATTGCAGGCCTCCCTACCCTGATTGAATGGGAGGGGCCTAGCACTGTGCGCACCGGGGCCCTGCTGGACCACTGGGGAGCAGGGTGCTGGGAAAGCAGCCCGGCACTAAAGAAGAGTGCCAAGCTGAGCAATCGCGGCCGGCACTCCAAAGAAAAAAGGGGAAGGGGGCAGCTGCTAGCAGTCAACCAAAAAAAAATGGCCGCCTGACACCTACCCTTTAAGTAGCGTCACTGCAGCTGCCAAAACGCCCCCTGACCCTGTCAGACATATCGTCCAAGCTTGCGGCCGGAGTGCGAGCGAGGCACTGCGCAATATTGTCATTGCTGGCAGTGCAGTGCCGCAGGGCGCTATCAGCTACCGCCGCCGCTAACCTACCACTGACTTTCGTGGGAGGCGTGAGCGATGCCGTACTCGGGCGCTAGGAGCTTTGCACCCCGTTAACGCCCGCCGGGGGTAAGCGAAGGGAACAGGGGGCGTGAGCGAGGGGGCGTGAGCGAGGGGGGGAGGGGTGTGTGAGTGAGGGGGAGAGGGGGGCATGAGTAAGGGAGAGAGGGGCATGAGGGAAGGGGAGAGGGGGGCATGAGCGAGGGGGAGATGGGGCATGAGCGAGGGGGAGGGGGGCATGAGCGAGGGGGAGGGGGGCGTGAGTGAGGGGAGGGCATGAGCGAGGTGGAGGGAGGCATGCGCAAGGGGGGGAGGGCGTGAGTGAGGTGAGGGGGGCGTGAGGGAGGGGGGAGGGAATATGAGCGAGGGGGAGAGGGGGCGTGAGCGAGAGGGAGGGGGTGTGAGCGAGGGGAGGGGGTGTGAGTGAGGGGGGAGGGGCCGTGAGCGAGGGGGAGAGGGGGCGTGAGCGAGAGGGAGGGGGCGTGAGCGAGGGGGAGGGAGGCGTGCGCGAGGGGGGGAGGGTGTGAGCGAGGTTGAAGGGTCATGAGCGCCAGGAGAGGGGACGTGAGCAATGACAAGAGGCGCGAACGAGGGGAGAAAGAAACAAGTGCATCTAACTTCTTGTAATGTTACTTGGAATTTTCAAAAAATAAAATTACCAGTTGAACTTTGAAGTCAGCTGATTACCTCAACTGTGCTTTTCTGACAGTCAGAAAAGGACAATGATAATGGTTCATACCTGTGAGATGACATTCTAATTTCTAATACATGTGCGCCAAAGTTGGAGATTCACAGTGAAAGAAAGAAAAAATGTCTTCATTCTAGTTTGAGGTCTTTTTGAAATAAAGTTGCATTTTTAAAGTACACCAAGCCTCTGAGGGAAGCAGAGAGAAAGGGTGAGTAGGTGTGAGGAGTGAAATTGGCTGAAGGGGCTACTTGCCATCTTCTGGCGGGGGGGGCGGCAGGGGTGGGGGCGAGTAGGAGTGGGTGAAGGGTTATGGTTGAAATCAGTGACAGCAGAGCAAAGGATGGGGAGGATAAAGGGGTCAAGTGCGTGGTTCAAAGGGGAAAAGGTAGGGGTAATGATGAACACCATTCTCTTTGAATAGAAAAGTACCCCAAAGAAACTTGCAGTCCCCTGTAATTTGTATTACTCTGGACTAGCAATCGAGGCAATGTCAAGGGCAATAATTGAATATATTGTTTGACCAGGCAATGTAACCTCTGTAAAGGTAGAAGATGTAATCCATACCATTCTTTCTTACATACATGGGAATTGCCACATAACCTTTGAATGAGAAAACAGAATTTTAAAAGCTGGGATCTTAAGAGGAATATATGCTCAAAGGAAATTTTTGTTAATTCTCTACACATTCTAGCAATAATAAACTCAAGTTTATAGCAACAGTTCCCAGGATAATTATTGCTTTACAGGTATGATTTTCAGCAAATGATTGATTATTAGATTGACAGGTTAAAAATGTAGTTTATAGAACAATGCTCAGACTTTCATTTGTATTTGGTTATCCAAGTATCACTCTGTGAAATGCTGATCGCGTTTTTACGAAGAGCATTATGCAGTTAGCTGCATTCAGTAAATTTTGCATAACTTCATGCATTTGGTATTCAACAGACCTGTTCTTCAGGAGCTAAAAAGCTAAAAAGGTCTTACATTCTCTTAGAAATAAATGCAAATCTGCTGTCTGAGACAAGTTATAGGCCACTTGTGATCTCTTGAACAATGATAAATGAATCCAAAGGTATTGATGATCACATTACATGATCCTGTTTCTCTGGGGCTAAGGGAATTGCAAAACCTTTTGTTTCCCCACACCCCCGCCTTTCGTTCCTAATAAGAATAAGTATAGAAGTGCCACATGTTAAAATTCTAGAAATTAATTTTTAAAGTAATATATTTGATCCTTTTGGATATTGAATTCCCTTTGAATAATTCAGATTGCAGAAAGATTCAATAATTAATGGATCATTACATAATTTACAGTCTGCTTTGAATAAAACACTAGCTTTAATATTTTTTGGTGCAAGACAAGTGGTGTGACATGTTGGTGCACTAACGCACTGCATTATGGTATGGAATGACACAGGTTCTCTCCTTTGGTTCCTTACAGAATAGGCTTCAAATCCCTATTTGGCCATCTGGGAGAGTCGGCAGACAAAAGTGCTTCAACTGAGGGAGGGTGGAGAAATTTGAAGACAATTCAATTTGTCCCATTCTCATTCTCCTCACCATCTGGCTGCTGAAGAGCAGCATTGTTGTAGAAATGGTGCCTTTCCATCTGCAAGAATAAGCCATTTGCTGTAAAAATTTGGTATATTCTTTCCTAAGAAAGGATATACTTTGCAGCAAAGGTTCACCAGACTGATTCCGAGGATGCAGGACTGCCGTATGAGGAGAGATTGGGTCGACTAGGCCTGTATTCACTAGAGTTTAGAAGAATGAGAGGGGATCTCATTGAAATGTATAAAATTCTGACAGGGCTAGACAGACTGGATGTAGGGAGGATGTTTCCCCTGGCTGGGAGTTCTAGAACGAGGGGTCACAGTCTCAGGATACGGGGTAGGACATTTAGGACTGAGATGAGGTGAAATTTCTTCACTCAGAGGGTGGTGAACCTGTGGAATTCTCTATCACAGAAAGCTGTGGAGGCCAAGTCACTGAATATATTTAAGAAGGAGATAGATAGATTTCTAGACACAAGGGGCATCAAGGGGTATGGGGAGAGAGCGGGAATATGGTATTGAGATAGAGGATCAGCTATGAACATATTGAATGGCGGAGCAGGCTCGAAGGGCCGAATGGCCTACTCCTGCTCCTATTTTTCTATATTTCTATGATTTGACCAAACTTAAAATGTTGACCAAATTTAATATCCTAGCATGCTTCGGGAGGTTGAGAGGTTGGTTCCTGTGGGAACTTTGTATAAAAAGCTGTTAATCTGATATGGAAGTGACAGACCCTGAACAGGAACAAACGGTTGGGTGTTACAAAGACAGGAACATCTTCAGGCAAATGGTGTGAAGGGCGTTGGGGCCCACTGATAAGAGGAAAACAACTGCCGACCATTTGTCACACAGTTTGGGACACATACGCATTGAGGAGCTTGCCCAGGTTTTTAGGGTATAAGAGATGCTGTTTTAAGACACTCGGGGCTGCTGCAGTCGGAGGAGGCGACCTGGTCAGTTGCCAGAAATCATACGCCTAGTCGCTGCCGGATTGACCACTCGCTGGTGTTAGTACGTAGGTAGTGTTGGCTTATTACCACTTGATCTTAAAGTAAGGGAGTAAACCTGTGTATGCTTAGATATAATCAGGAGTATTATATGCAACAGTTTTGTGTGAGCTTACTTGTAACCTCTTGCTGATTTTAAGTAAAAAGAAAGTTATTCTCAAATCCTTTTGTTTTGTAACTCCATTATTTAAGAAAGGTGAGAGAGAGAAACCAGGAAATTATAGACCTGTTAGTCTGTCATCTGTTCTGGGAAAGTTATTGGAATCTGTAATTAAGGACAGAGTGGCTGAGCATTTAGAGAAATTTGAGCTGATTAGTGGATTTGTAAAGGGTAGCTCATGGCTAATGAACTAATTGAATTTTTTGAGGAAGTAACTAAAGTAGAAGACAGGGGAATGTCTATGGATGTATTTTATATGGCCTTCCAGAAGGCATTCGATAAGGTTCCATATAAGAGACTGTTGGCTAAAATTAAAGCTCATGGAATTGAAGGCAAATTATTGACCTAGTTAGGTGATTGGTTAGGTGGTAGAAGACAATGAGTAGCGATAATTGGTATGTACTCGAATTAGAAGGAAGTGACTCGTGGGACAGGATTTTCATTGAGCCGTGGAGTCGGGATTGGAGGCGTGTGGGGGGTTAAAATTGCAAAAACTGGCGTGCGGGACCCCCCCACCCCCCGCCTGGTTCCCGACTCTGAGCAATTTTAACTCCGGTGTGTCTGATGGTCCCGACTCCATCCCGCATCCAACAGACGGGACTGGTCGATAAGGCCCTTAACAAGCACTAAATGGCCTCTATAATCCTATTTTAAAAGGCCCTTGCAATTTTAACCCTTTTCCCACGTGAAACACACCTGGTGGGAAACACGGCGGTGAAACCTGGCGGGAGCACTATTGGATTGCTGACTCTCAACTGCAGGTCAACCATTAAAGAGGAGATTTGATCAGCCATCATTTGCAGGTGGCAGGACTTAGTGGTCTCAGGTCTGAGGCAACTTTTAGAAGGCTTAACAACACCTGTGGAAGGTTGGAGCCTGACACCCATCTCCAGATGTTCGCGCCCGGGTGGCCCTGGAGATGGAGCACGCGGTGTCCACCGGCGCGCTCGAGCACTTCCGTGACCGGTGGGCGCCGCGGGGACTGGAGTGCATAATTGGATTGGACAACCAAATTTTAATTTGATTTGCTAAGGTTTATTTAAAGTTTTAGAGGTTTAATTACAGTTTATTTGTTTAATTTACTTGGTCCATTTAAAAGAGGGACACCCATCTCCAGTGTGACTTCCTGGGAAACCCCTCTCACCACCTTCACTCAGCGCTTCCTCAACTGAGGCATAGACCAGAAGCATGGGAGCCATCTATTTCCTTCCCATCTGGGCATTAGAGGAGCTCGAGCACCAGCCGCGGCACCAGCAGAACCAGGAGCAACAACAGCAGCAGCAGCAGGAGCGCCAGGCTGCTGCTCACCCACCTGAGGCTGCACAGGCCAGAAGGGGCCAGCGCATGGAAGCCCGTCGGCGCAGGAGATACCCCCCAAACAGGGTCTACAGACACAGGGTCAGCTATCTCAACATGTCTGAGCAGCAGTGCCAAAGGCGGCTCTGACTTTCACGAGAGGTAGTGACTGACATCTGCGCAATGCTGCAGCAAGACCTGCTGCCCAGAGGACCAGGTGGACAAGCATTATCAGTGTCCGTCAAAGTCACCACCGCACTCAACTTTTTTGCCTCAGGCTCATTCCAGGGATCAGCAGCAGACATCAGCGGCATCTCCCAGGCGGCCACACACACTTACATCACGCAGGTCACCGATGCCCTCTTTGCCCTTGCGCACAATCACATCCATTTCACCAAGGATCGAGCAAGTGTCACGGTGCGAGCGGTTGGATTAACTCATCTGGCAGGCTTTCCAAGGGTGCAGGGCGTCGTTGACTGCACACATGTGGCTCTTAAGGCACCCTATTGCAATCCAGGTATTTTTGTAAACCGCAAGGGCTTCCACTCCCTTAACGTTCAGCTGGTGTGTGACCACAAGAAGGAAATTTTGTATGTTTGTGCCAAGTACCCTGGCAGTTGCCATGACTCCTTCATACTGCGCCAGTCTAGTGTGCCTCCGCTATTCAGTCCTTCAGACCAACTTAACGGATGGCTACTTGGAGACAAGGGCTATCCCCTGAAGACGTGGCTAATGACGCCATTGAGGAGACCATCCAACGAAACTGAGGAGAGCTACAACTCCAGCCAAATGTCCATCAGGACATAATCGAGCAAACCATTGGTTTCCTGAAGATGCGCTTCAGATGCCTGGATAGATCAGGCGGAGCCCTGCAGTACTCAGCAGCCAGGGTCTCCAGAATCGTCGTGGCTTGCTGTGCACTTCACAACATGGCACAGCATCGTAGCTTGCAGATTCCTGAGGACCAAGTGGCATCTCACATATCCTCCTCAGGTGAGGAGGAGGAGGAGGATGAGGGCGAAAATGAACATCCTGCAGAGGCCCATCAACCAGTGGCAGCATTACGCGAGAACATTGCTGCCTGGGATGCAAGGAACACACTCATCCTGGCCAGATTTGTTTAGCCTCGTCAATCAAACACTTTTGCCTCGCAGCTTCTTACCAGAGCATTGACAATGGCCAAGAACCAGAGGATTCCGAGCACACTTTCTACCATACTGACAGTTGCAAGTATTCCTAAGCCCTCAATGTGGAAGTCCCAATAGCAAAATGACAGGCGATACAATTGCAACATTTGCCATCAGAAATTTTATGTACAATAACGAAGTGATGGCATTTTTACAGTAAACACAAAATTGCACCCAAGTGACTACCCTTGTGACTATTTTTGCAGAATTTTACTCTTACGCGTGCTCCTACGTGGTGCCTCCCCTGTGGCTTCAGCAGATGTGGAGGCCCCTTGCTCAGTTTGCTGCTGCTCCTGTCTTGACACCTTTGGGGTGTCCTCTGGGGTGGTGAGCCTATGAGGGCTCGTCAACAGTCTGCTGCTCCTGCGGCTGTGCAGGGGTTGAGACGCCTATTCCACTTGGGTGTGGACTCCGGTGGGGCTCTAACCGAGTGCTCTGCAGTGGCATGGAAGTGTGAGTGCTTGGAGAGGAGCCCCCACTTCCTTGAGGTCTGCCACCAACCTCCCTCTCATGGGTCAGGTCCCCCTCAGCGCCTGCAAGTGGCTGGAGAGCACCTTGCTGCACATCAGGGGGGCCATGGGGACCTGTATCTGCAATGGCTGTCCTACTCAGAAGGACTTCCATGAAGGTTTGGTTTCTCTATTCAATAGATGCCCATCGCTCTTCAAGAGATGTCATTCTATTCTGAACAATGACCATGTTTTCCATACCCTGGCGACTAAGCTCCTCCATGGCCATAGCCATCCTCTCCTCTACTGTAACCATCCTCTCCTCTATGGTAGCCATCCTTTCCACGGAGATTGCCATCCTTTCCATGGTGATGCATTCATGCGCCAATGACTCCACAAAGGCTCTGGTCATGGTCGCTATGGACTCCTCCATTCGCTCCACACTCACAGCGACCCTAGAGACAAAACCTGCCAGAGACTCCTGTATCTGTGCCTGGAGTTCCATCACCGCTGATCTCATGGATGGACCCAGAGACAGAGGGTCGACAGGCTGCTGAGCCGAGCTGGCAGAGTCCTGCGCCCTCCGACTAGGACTCTCCACTGCTGTCCCCGTCTCCACAATCTGCTGATGCTCACTTGTGAGCTGTGATACACCAGGTGACAACACTACTCTATGTCCCGAAGGTCCTACCGAGGTGTGAGTGTCTGCACTGGTGCTGGGTGCACAGATTTCTGATGATGCTGCGCCCTCAGAGGCTGCAGCTTCCTCTGAGGAGTCTGGCTGCTCAGCGTCTTCCTGGCTAGGGGGGACGGATGCTTGTGATGGTCCTGTGGGGGAGTCAAGGAAAGAGTCAGAGATGTGATGCAAAGGCTACATGCACATTGCTTTTTGCAGATGCTCATAAGTCCATCTGTTAGAGCTTCACAATCATTATCAGCGACTCATGCAATGTCAAAGAGAGAGATGGGAAAATTTTCTGTCACCAGCTTGCTGTGTTGCACCCATCTGACTGTCCCCCACATGCGCATCATCCTCCAGTCCCACTATTTCGAGTACCGCCTCCTCCCAGGGGGTCAGGTGGACTATTGAGGCTGTCCCTCCTCCTGTCCTCGCTCACTCTCTTTTGTTGTGAGCTCTCTTTTCCTGCAATGAGGGAGACAAGTGGAGGTTGAGTGAGAATGAAGGATTGAGTGTAGAGATTGCATAGCATACATACTTAGAAGGAGACAAAGATGGAGTGAGGTGGCAAGACCAAGGGCCCTCCCTATGTGCTGCCAGTTGTTTTCATAGCATCAGAGTGATAGGGAGTGTGAGGGCTGCATAGTTGAATAGTTATGTGAATGTGAGCATAGAGAGAGAGAGAATGGGTAAGGGTGCATGGATGTCAATGTCAAGTGGGATGTGGAGGAAGAGATTTCTAAAGCTGAGTGCTGGTGAGGAAAGGTAATGGGGGTCAGATTGAGGGTGATGGGAAATTCATACTCACTTTTCCAGTGCACTGAAGGTCATGAAATCTTTTCCGGCACTGAATCCAGGTTCATCATGTGACTCCCAAGGAGTTGACCTCCTCAGCCACCTGCATCCACACTACCTTAGTCTGCTTGGGAGGCCTCTTCCTCCCTGAGGAAGGGAAGAGCACCTCCCTATTGGCCCTAACCCCATCCACCAATGCCTGCAGGACCACCTCGTTGAAACGAGGAGCTGATCTGGGCATCCCGCTTGTCATGTTTTCTGCAGGTCCCTCTCGCACCAAATGGAGAAAGCTTGGAAGCCTGCAGAAGAAGCAAGGCTTGCTGTAGACCTTAAATGCAGCAGTAATGATGACATCATCGGAGGCGACTTTCAGTCATGAAAAACCCATTTGCCAAGGGTTCCCACACGTTGGAAATCAATTGGACAATTAAGTTAAAATTGCATCAATCTCCCACATCCATTTAGATTCGGGTGGATAACACGAAATGCGGATAACACGACACCATCCCGCACCTGAGTTAAAATCCTGCCCGTGGTGTCCAACATGAATCTGAGCTGCGGCTTCAACTATTCACTATATTTATTAATGACTTAGATAACACAATAGAGAGCCATATATCCAAGTTTGCCGATGACACAAAGATTGGGTGGTATACTAAGTAGTGTAGACGGGAGCATAAAATTATAAACAGACATTGATAGATTAAGTGAGTGGTGCAACTGTGGCAGATAGATTTCAACACAGGTAAGTTTGAGGCCATCCATTTTGCATCAAAAAAGGATACATCTGATTATTATTTAAATGTTGAAAAGCTAGGAACAGTGGAGGTCCAAAGAGATTTAGGGGTCCATGTACACAGGTCACTAAAATGTTGTAGTCAGGTAAAAAAAGAATCAAAAAGGCTAATGGAATGTTAGCCTTTATAACTAGAAGGCTAGAATACACAGGGGAGGAAGTTTTGCTACAGCTATACAAAGCCATGGTTAGACCACACCTGGAGTACTGTGTACAGTTCTGGGCACCTCACCATAGAAA
This sequence comes from Somniosus microcephalus, assembly GCF_052327205.1. Taxonomy (NCBI): domain Eukaryota; kingdom Metazoa; phylum Chordata; class Chondrichthyes; order Squaliformes; family Somniosidae; genus Somniosus; species Somniosus microcephalus. Next base: position 389,213,902 of record NC_140987.1, on the reverse strand, counting down.
GGATATATTGGCTTTTGAAGGAGTGCTGCGCAGATTTAACAGGGATCCAACGGTTAAATTATGAGGAGAGATTACTAAACTAGGCTTGTATTCCCTGGAATATAGAAGGTTAAGAGGTGATTTGTGTTTTTTAGGATTTTGAAAGGAATTGATAGAGTTGATCGAAACATTTTCCGCTGGTGGGGGAGTCGAGGACAAGGGAACATAACCTTAAAATTAAAGCCAGGCCATTCCGGAGAGAAGATAGGAAATACTTATTCATGCATAGGGTGGTAGAAGTGTGGAACTCTCTCTCACAAAAAGGCATAGATGTTAGTTCAATTAATAATTTGAAATCTGAGATCGATAGATTTTTGCTAGACAAGGGTAAAAAAGGATATGGAGCCAAGGCAGGTGGATTGAGTTAAGATATAGATCAGCCATGGTCTCATTGAGTGGAGGAACAGGTTCGAAGGGCTGAATGGCCTACTTCTGTTCTTATGTTCCTATGTGTAATGTTTAGGTTAATAGTATTAATAGTGTTCTTTGCTCTGCGGCCAACCAGGAGTTGTTATGGAGTTTGGGATGCCCTCAAAATAGTGAAAAGCTTTTAATCTATCATCTCCCCTATTTGGTTGTGTTCAAGGTCCATTAATTATGTTAGCAGTTGAAAGTTTTGAATTAGCTCAGTGGAATGCAAAAGGACTAAAAAAACAGATTGAAGGAGAAATCATGTTGTCTTTTCTAGAAAAAATAGATTGGAGGTAGCTTATCTGCAAGAAACACATTTAAAGGATGAACAATGGGCAAAGCTCAAATGAGAGTTGGTGGGCTAAGTCTACTTTGCTTCCTTCTCACCGAAAGCCAGTATTGCAATATTAATTCATAAAAGGCCTCTGTTTGTATTAACTGACATGATGGTATACCCTGAGAGTAAGTAATATTTGCAGCAGATGAACTATTCATAGTTAACTTATCACATTCTTGAGGGTTTATCCCCTGATTTAATTCTGGTTGTATTGTTAACTCTTTCTTAACAAACTGGTTATAACTTTTTTAAGGGGAGGAGGGGGAGGTGTAAGAGTAGGGGATGGATTGCTTGGTTTGGCCAATCTGGCACATAGGAATAAGATTAAATTGATCAATCTAATGTAAGTTTTAAAGAAGGATATATTTAATTGTACAATTATGAATGGTAATACTAACAATGGAAAAATAGATTTTTTACCCTAATCCAGTTAATTGAAATTAGTTCAATTAATGGTCCGTAATTTGCAGTCAGCAGCGAAGCCAAGGCAATCGCTGCTACAAGCTTCCCACAAAGATATTGCGATCTCTGTGGTGAGAAGTTCGGCTTTTCCGACGTGTAGCTGAAATCAACGTAGTATAGTGGGAATCCCAGAGCGTGAGCTGCTGTGACATCAGCAAGCTGTCTAAGCAACCAATCACATTGCAGAATTCTCACAGACAGGGAACCAGGAAACAGAAAGCACTAGTAATCAATCACTTTTTAAAAAGTTTACAGAGAGCGAAATAAAGATTTTTTTACATACATAGTTAAGGTAGAAGCTGAAATATCATGAACAAACTTAGAACTTCTTTTAATTAATTTTTAAATCTAATAATTTTTAACTTAATGGAGAAATTTGACATTCCACCAATATAAAATTAGGTTTTCAGGGACATAATGGTTGTTTATCAGTAGTTATTACTCATATCACCGTTAAAACCCCAGTAACACCTTGTTTGAATGGGTCTAACCTTTTATGGGGTTTCTATTCAGAAAAGGGGAAGTTTTCATCAGATCAGTGATTTCACTGATTCGGGGTGGGAGGGGTGGTTGGCGGGGGGGCTGGTGGGCTGGGGGATGGGGTGCGGGTTGTGGAGATGGGGGGTTGGGGTGTAAAATGTAAAATTCTTACACATTACTCCAGTCTTCAAATGTGAACCCAGGGAGTGAGTGTTGGCAGAGGTCATACAAGGCTGGAGGTTCCAGAAGGCAAGTTTTATTAGAACACCATGTGCGGCATATTATTGGGTTAGTAGCTGATTATTCAACCTCAGCACTACAGAATTTCATAATTAAGCATCCTATGCTTCTGGCCTTTACGTTCCCAGTGTAATTACAGTATATGTATTTCTACAAAATAAGCAAGTGAATGCAAAAAATGTAAAAGACTATTATGTCAGCTTGAATTGCAAAACTAGAATCTATTCAATAGAATGATGACCTGATGACTGTACAGTCACAAAGTAAAGTGAGTGAAATAGACACCCATTGCATCAGGATATGCTCTGTCTGTAAACCAATGAGGGTGACAATTGAAGTTAACGCTCTATTGCAGATGCTGCATCTCATAATTTCTAATCCTTTCTTAATGCTGACAGAAGTGTCAGAAACATAATGGCCCAGAAATTCGGGTCTCCACGGGTGAGTATGCACGGGGTACTCACCCGTAAGCCCAATGGAAGTGCCGGTTTCCTGCATGCACTGCGCATGCGCGGGAAACCGGCATTACTGTTCCCCTGAAAGCAGGGGTTCAGAGGTTAAACAAGTGCACGGGAGAGGCTGCGCGTGCGCATCGAACTTCATTTTTTTTTACAGGTTTTCCCGGGAGGGTAAGTCTCCAGAAGTTAGACATTTAAAAAGCAGGCGTAAGGCCTGCTTTTTATAAGGTAAGTGGTGAATTAATAAAAATTAAAACATTTTTTCCACAGGTTTATTATTTTTAAATACTTTAAAGAAAGGTAAGTTTATTTTTAGCCCCGTTAGAAAATAAAATTATTTTTTTCAAAAATTTAAATTATTGTTTAAAATAGTTATTTCATGTAATTTATAGTTTATTTTAAAAATGTGATGGTTTTTAAAAAAATTATTTGAAGATTTAGTGATGTTTTGGGCCCGTAGTGTTGCTAAGTTTGACAGCACTTCCTGTCAGACTGATGAATGGAGCATTCCCTGCTCCGATTGGCCCCCCATGGCCCACGTGATCCCAGGGGACGCTTCGAACTAACTGCGCCCCTGGGATATGCAAGCACTGCGCGCCGGCAGCTGGAACAGGCCCAGAATCGGAATCCCACGTGGGCCCACAGCTCAATGGCCGGCGCGCTAGGTAAGTGCAGGTCGGGGGCTTACACCCGCGGGAAGCACCCGACCCGAATTTCTGGGCCAATATCAAACTGGTGGCAGTCACGAATAATTGCTTAATAATCTGGGAGTAAGGATTTCTTTAGTTGCAAAAGGGATGATATAATATCGCTACACGTAACTACAAGAGCATTTCTTCCTCATAGTTCTTTCAATGGGTTCCATGTCAAAGGAAGTTTTTTGCTTGTGCACCAGTCCAACAATGCCCTGCTAATTTTGAGGGGACATTACTGCTGTACCTGAAAGCAGATGATCACTTCAAGATGTGTTGACTTTGGCTGCAGAAGATAATGGATTGCTGCTAATTTTAGTTATTCATTTCAGAGTTGATTACAGATAATTTCTTGCACCTCTTCAACTCTGCTTCCACCTACTAGAAATGTCTTGATTTGACCACACTCGACAACCTAAGCTATTGTAATGGGTGGAGCATAAATGTCATTAACAAAATGTCTGCAGACTGAATCTGCTGTCTTGCATTGAATTCTTTAGTAATGACTGAAGTAGGAATTACATTGTCAAATGTGTTCATTCTAAAATGTACTTATAATTGATGTAGGGATGTTTACTTAATTTATGTAAACCCTTATTATGGATTTGGTGTTGAGGGATTCACAGTCACTTGTTTATTCACAAAATCTGTTCTAGGTAAATTAGAACAATGAACAATGAAATGGTGTTGCGCTGGGAGAATAAGGTTAATTAATCCAAGGCTGCTCCCTCCATGGCTCAGACCTGAGCCATTCAGACAATGAAGCTTCCTGGTTTGATTTCCAGTCTGCACTGCATCAGCTGATCACAGTGGGCAACGGTGGGTTTGGAGGGAAGGGGAGATGGTGGGAAGTGAGGGGGCGGTTGGAAGAGGCTGACTACAATTATATCCCTGGGCCAGGGAGGGGTACGTCATCCAGGATTCCCATTCCTGATTACTACCAATGACTCCTCTGTAAAATACCTTGGTACAATTTTTCTGCATTGAAGGCACTGTATGAATGAATGCAAGCTGTTGTTGACATTGACATATTGCACATTTGGGTGGATTGACTGCCCTAGGTCTGTCTGAACAAAAAGGTTTGATTTTGTCTAGAGTCCTTCAATTTATTTGAGAAAAGATTTATTTTTAGCACCCAGTATAACTTAAGCCACTTAATCTTTCCCATGCAACTATTAAAATTAATTTGAAACCATTCCCTGTAGAATAGCATAAGGCAAGCAATTTTCAGTTTGTTCTACGTGAGCATCCAGGAACTTTTCATGACCTCTCAAGTCCTTTTGGATGCTATTTGTCACCTCTGGCATAGTGTTAAAGGGCAGGATTTTCATTGAGCCGTGGAGGCGAGATTGGAGGTGCGTGGGGGGTTAAAACCTTGAAATCGGGGGGCACGAACCCATCCCGCCCCCAACCCGCCTCCATGCCAGTTTCAAAGGAGGCGGGTACCCGACCTGTGCTAGGACCCGCCTCCCCAAGGCGGGAAAGGGATTAGTGCCAATTAACTGCCTGTTATCAGATAGTTAACAGGCAGTTTTTAGCCTAATCACTATTTTTATTGGTGAAGTGTGGGATTCCCGACAGCTCCAAACCACGCCAAGTTAGCGAGGCAGGCCGTCGGGATGAAGGGCTTGGAGGGTTCGAGATGTCCGGTGTTCAGGTGAGTGATGGGTGCATGAGTGCAGAGGTAAGTGTGTTTGGTCTGTGTAAAGTGTTTAAAGAAGTTTTACTTACATGTACTCACCTTTACAGCCTTCCTTCCTTCAGGTCTCGGGAGTCCCTCACCTCACCGGCACAGAAAGCAGAATGGCCGCGATCTGTCAAAATCTGCAGCATTCAGCTTTCTGTTCCGGAGAGATCTCTAAATCATCCTGAGAGGAAAGAATTAACTTAGAGTACAGATTGTCAGTGTTTGACAGCTTCACACAGCTGTGAATCGCTGATATTTCATCTGTCATAATCTCTTGACAGATGAAATGTCAATCTCTGACGTCACCTGTTGCTGGGTGGCCCTTAATTGGCCTGCTGAGCCCGCTGGGCAGGCTCAACAAGGTCAATCAAGTGAAAATCGTGTGGGTTGGCCAGAACTCGATGGAGGCGGGACTACAACCCCAAAAGTTGTAGTCCCGCCTCATACCCGCCTCCTCAATGAAAATCCAGCCGTGTCAGTAAGCATCTACAAATCTTAAGTGAAATCCCAATCCAATTCTTGTAAGGTCTGCTGGCAGCTCTTAGCTGAGGAGTCATTAGACATCACATTATAAATAAATATGGGGCACTTAAGCAACTAAAAAAATTAATCTTCTACTTGACATACATCTCAACAGGTGGAATATTAAAGTAAATCGGTGATGGAAAGCATTGATACTATAAGAGTTAGAGTTTGAAGATATTTTCTAACACTAATAATCATCTTATTTCCAGAATAAAAAGTAATAAACAACAATAAACTAGTGTAAAATAGTTGGAAAAAATTGTAATTTTGTATCTTAATCTGAGTAAAATCTTAATGATCAAAATACTTTAACTTTCATAATGAAATCAACAGAGCCACAGACGTGCTGAATTGGAGCCAATGATAGGAACAATTAACGAACTTTGGTCTTGTGCCAAAGTTGAGAATAACTACTTAGTGAAAATATAATTACGAGTATGTGACTGGAATACTACATTCTCACTTACTCATAACTGTAATGTATGTACCTTTTAAGGGGAGAACTACTTTTTACAGCTCCTGTATACTGTAGTACCGGCAGTGACCACACCTGTATATAAACCCTGAGTAGTGATCTGTATAGTTAGTTCTAGAGTAACCCTCATTCAGTAAACACCTGTTGAATCGTTCCCTGCAGTCTTGTTGCCTGATTATTGAAGGACACAACATTAAGATACACGGACATAACATTGGCGACGAGCAGATTCGAACCTACCTGCAACTCTGCATCACCTCCCAGAGATTCGCTCCTGGAGAACAGTGGAAGAAGGTCGAGTCCAGAAGCACGGGCGTCGACCACGGGTAACCGCCCAGTCATCCAGCAGATTTGAGCATCGCAGGGGAGGCTGTCGAGAGCCAGGCTTGGCTTTCCAGTCACGGTGGTCCAGCAAAACGGGCTGGCAACAGGTACTGCGCAGACCCTTCCCGGACAGCGACGGGCTAGAGCCCAACCGAGTGGCACAGAAAAAGGCCGAGCAGAGTCGACGGGGGAGAGAGAGAGGGCAGAGCGCACAGGTGTTCAGGACTGAGCGGCATCAACGGGGGAGAGAGGCGAGAGAGAGCAGAGCGCAGCCGGTGTTCAAGGGCCGAGCAGCATCAACGGGGGAGAGAGGCGCGCAGGAAAACGCGAGGCGCTGCCATTGCCATGAGGAACACAGAGAGCGGCATTGGCAGCAGCGCAGGAGCAGCGCATGAAACCCACAGGGCATCGCCATTTGCCATGATGACCGCCGAGAGCGGCGTTGGCAGCAGCGCGGGAGACGCCATTTTAAGCCGCAGCGGGGAAGAAAGGAAAGCGCAGGAAACGCCATTTTAAGCCGCAGCGGGAAAGAAAGGAAAGGATGGGAGACGCCATTTTAAGCCAGTCTAACCACACCCAAAAATGCTGAAGAGTGGCAGCATCACAGCGTTCGACAATGAAGTCGAAGATTGGACGACATATGTCGAACGCATAGAAGTATACTGCAAGGCGAATGAAGTGCCAGATGACAAGAAAGCGCTGGTATTGTTGAATTCAATGGGTGCCAAAACGTATGGCTTACTACGAAACCTAGTAATCCCAGAGAAGCCAGTAGAAAAGGATTTTGAAAACATAGTGTCAATCCTACAGGACCACTTAAACCCCACACCGCTGCTGATAGCAGAAAGATTTAAGTTTCACAGAAGGAACCAGCATAAAGATGAAAGTAATGCTGAGTATTTAACGGAACTGCACAAGCTATCAAAACACTGCCAGTTTGGAACGGGACTAGCAGATACTTTAAGGGACAAGTTTGTGTGTGGGCTTCAAAGTGAAGGAACACAGAAACGGCTTCTATCAGAAAAGGATCTTACGCTGGACAAGGCTTTCAGCATTGCAGTATCACATGAAGCAGCAGCACGGGGCGCTGCAGAGATACAATGGAGACCGCAAGAATATGGCACAAATGAAATGTCATACGGAACAGTGAAGTGCTATCGCTGCGGCAGAACAACACACAACCATAATAATTGCTGGTTCAAGGACAAAGTGTGCAGACAGTGTGGAAAAGTAGGACACATAGCAAGAGTCTGCAGGTCGGGAAAGAAAACCAGCAGCAAGAAATCTCCACAGGAGAAGTACAAGAAGGTACATAAGGTGACGGAGAGTAGTTCAGACGAACAGAAGAGTGATACAGACTCCGGAAGCAAGGAGCTGGGTTGTCTGAAACTACATAATGTGATCAAAACGGAGGATCACCAAACTATCTGGGTCACGCTCAAGATAGCAGGAGTCCAAGTGAAAATGGAATTGGACACAGGATCAGCCCTAACAGTCATAAAACGAAGGGACTACAAGCGGCTATTCTCACATATACCCTTGAGAGATACAAAGATTGTCTTGACGATGTACATGGGGCAAAAAGTCTACCCCAAAGGAAAAATAAGGGTGAACGTTATATATAACAGCAAGGAAACACCAAAAATGGACCTATATGTATTGCCAGATGGAGGACCACCACTACTAGGACGTGAATGGATTCGGAATATACAGCTAGATTGGCATTCCATACAGTCACTGACTGTGGCTGACAAAAAGGATGATGACGTCACATCTGGGCGACTGTCAAAAATCCTAACTGACGTGAAAGAAGTGTTCCAGCAAGGACTCGGAGCACTAAAGGCATGACAGCGATGATTAAAATTGAAGAAAACGCAAGTCCAAAATTTTTTAAGGCCAGACCGGTAACTTATGCGATCCGCCCAGCCGTCGAAGCAGAGCTGGAGAGTTTGGAACGTTCAGGTGTACTGTCCAAGGTAGACTGGAGTGAGTGGGCTACACCCATCGTCCCTGTGATGAAAAAGTCGTTGAGCAGCACGCCTGGGAAACCAAGGAAGGTTCGCATCTGTGGGGACTTTAAGGTAACAGTGAACCCGGTCCTTCACACCGTACAATATCCACTTCCGCGGATTGAAGATATTTTCGCCTCGCTATCTGGAGGGAAACGCTTCACTAAGATTGATCTAGCCCAGGCATATCTGCAAATGGAGGTAGAAGAAGCATCAAAAAAATACCTCACAATCAACACCCATAAAGGTCTCTACCAATACAACCGGCTGGTATTCGGGGTAGCATCAGCTCCGGCTATTTGGCAGAGGGCAATGGAACAAGTCCTGCAAGGGATCCCAGGGACCCAGTGTTATTTGGACGACATCCTGGTCACGGGCGAAAATGACAGTGATCACCTTGCCAACCTGGAGCAGGTGCTCACTAGATTGCAGGAATATGGGCTCCGAGCTAACCGCCCCAAATGCGAGTTTTTTGGAAAACAGATCTCGTATTGTGGCCACGTTATCGATAAAGAGGGGTTACATAAGTCCCCAGAGAAGATTGAGGCAGTTGTCAAGGCTCCAGCACCGGAAAATGTGTCACAACTGAGGTCGTTCCTCGGGCTGGTAATCTACTACCATAAGTTTTTGCCAAATTTGTCTACAATACTACACCCACTGAACACCCTACTGCAAACTGGGGTGCCATGGAAGTGGAGTGACGAATGTAGACTAGCTTTCCAGAAGAGCAAACACTAATCACATCGAAAGAGGTATTGGCCCATTACAACCCGGCATTACCAATTCGGTTGGCATGTGATGCGTCACCCTACAGTATTGGAGCGGTGTTGTCGCACAAATTCTCGGACGGCTCAGAGAGGCCAATAGCCTTTGCGTCACGATCACTAACCTCAGCCGAGCGTAACAATGCCCAGATTGACAGGGAGGCCCTCAGCCTAGTGTGGGGAGTGAAAAAGTTCAATCACTATCTGCAAGGGCAGAAGTTCACCTTGCTGACTGACCACCAACCACGTCTGCATCTTTAATCCAAAGAAGGGCGTTCCGGTGATGACTGCGCAACGGCTACAAAGATGGTCCCTTTTTCTAGGGGTGCACCAATATGAAATCGAGTATAAGGGCATGAAACAGCATGGAAACGCTGATGGGCTATCACGCCTGCCACTGCCTACTGCGGAGGAAGCACCAGCAGTGGATCCTGTCGAAATATTTCATTCGACGATAATTGAATGCTTGCCAGTAACTAACGCTGGTATAGAGAAGGAGGCCCGAAATGACCCGACACTGTCTCGGGTATATGATTTGACGGTGAAGGGATGGCCAGCACATGGCGACTCACTTTTGCCAGCATTCTCATCCAGAAGAGAACAGCTGTCAGTATGCCAGGGGACCTTGATGTGTGGATCCCGAGTGGTAATTCCACCCAAGTTAAGGGAGAGAGTGCTCAATGTGCTTCACGAAGGTCATCTGGGAGGGGTGAAAATGATAAGCCTTGCTAGGGCTTATGTGTGGTGGCCGGGGATCGATCAGCAAATCGAGGACCTGACAAAGAGCTGCTCAGGATGCTAGAAGGTCCAAAATGCACCACCACATGCCCCTCTACACCCATGGGAGTGGCCCTCATCTCCATGGCAACGGGTGCATATTGATTTTGCTGGTCCATTCATGGACTCAATGTTTTTAATAGCCGTGGATGCGCACTTGAAATGGCCTGAGGTGATCACAATGTCCTCCACCACCACGGAGAAAACTATTGCAGTCCTACAGACCATTTTTGCCAGGAACGGCTTGCCAGAGCAGATTTGCTCTGATAACGGACCACAGTTTGTGTCCGAAGAGTTTCAAAGATTGATGAAAAGGAATGGGGCAAGGCATTACACATCCGCCCCGTATCATCCAGCCACAAATGGATTGGCTGAGAGGTTCGTACAAACCTTTAAGAAGGCAATAAAGGCTATGTACAATGACAACATTCCGCTGCAGCACAAGGTGGACAATTTCCTGTTCGCCTACCGGAATGCGACACATGCAGTCACCAACCAGGCCCCAGCCATGATGTTCTTTAACCAAAGGTTAAGATCTCGCCTGGATTTGCTCAGACCAAATGTACGAAGAGATGTTGAGAGTAAGCAATTCCAGCACATCCATGAGAAGCCAACAAGGAGCTTCAATGTAGGGCAGCCAGTCTTGGCCCGTGATTACCAAACAGAAAAATGGCAGCCAGGAACGATATGCACACGGCAGGGCCCACTAATGTACACAATGGACGTTGGGGAGAGCATCGTGAGACGCCATGCTGACCAGATCCTAGAGTCACAGGAACAAGTCAACCCCATGCCTCGCCCATACGTACCAGGTGATGAACCCGATGTACAGGTAGCATCTACCCCAGAAACAGTAGCATCGGAAGCTGATGAACCAACCGACGACAGGGGGCCAGAATCGCCTCCGCACCAAAAGCAAGACACTCGGGAAAGGCGCTATCCAGAAGGATCAGGAAGCCTCCCCAAAGACTGAATTTATAAATAGACTATTTTCAGCTAATGTTGCATGTTAAAAGTTTTAATTGTAATTAGTTTGATATTTAATTGTTAAATGAGTGTTATGGTACTGTTAATCTAAAAGGGGAGGAATTGTAATGTATGTACCTTTAAGGGGAGAACTACTTTTTACAGCTCCTGTATACTGTAGTACCAGCAGTGACCACACCTGTATATAAACCCTGAGTCGTGATCTGTATAGTTAGTTCTAGAGTAACCCTCATTCAGTAAACACCTGTTGAATCGTTCCCTGCAGTCTTGTTGTCTGATTATTGAAGGACACAACATTAAGATACACGGACATAACAATAACCATGCCATTGATGTTAATTTATTGGCAAAGTTTAACCCGATCCTTGGGTTTTCCCGCTCGGCGGGATAGATTAAAATTACCCCTGGAGAGTCATCAACTGTTTAAACATGGAACACATCATAGTCCAGCTTGATCCTATCCTCACCCAATGTTCACACAAGTGCAACTTCCAGCAGAATTAGTGGATAGTGAACAGGGGTAGAAGCCCTGATTTTTGTTTATTGCCTAAGCAAGGAGCAATTAAGTCAATTGTAGCATGCCTACTCCCAGCCTGGCTACGATCAGCTGACTCAACACAAACTGAGAAGTGAAGAAAAGGACCCTCTGGGCTGTATGGCTCAGTTCCACATTTGGATAGCGCCTTTTCTATCGGACCCATCAGGGAATGAAACATCAAAACTTGTATTCGAGTTGGATGCAGAAAAACAAAACTCAGTGTGGTGTCCTGGCATTTATACTTCCCTGTGCGCAGCTGGTTCATTGAGCTACGTGTATGAATTCAGCATTTATTACTAAAAGAATAGGTTATTCAGAGATTTCCACCACAGGCATGCACATAAAGATTGCTTTCCTGCAGTTAAGCACATACAGAGAAGCTCTTTATTTTTAAGTATTGCTTGCTATTTCAAAATTTCATTGCAAGAGAATGTTCCTGTATCAGGAGTCATCTGAATGATCATTGCTGCACTGGGTCTTGGAAATGCCTTCTTACAAGATTAATTTTATTAAACACAGCTCATTATAACAGAATTGTATTGTCTTTGCTCTCGCATGAGACACATTTTTTGAAGCTATGATTGGATTAAAGATCAGCAGCAGTTTTGATGACAGTTATATCATGGGCAGTCACACAGCTTGCCTTAACAGCAGCATTACTTACATGACGAGCAGTAGTTTAAACACAGATTGCTGCTTTCCCAACGACAGTGCTAATTAAGAAAACATATTTTTCCTTTATTCTATTTCTCACCATGGTTTGCTTCATAGTGTCTTTGAATGTTATATTCTTATACCACAACTACCTGTTGCTTACAAATTAAGCATGTGGGCTTTCCATTCATGTCCACAAAGAAATATGAGATTCTCCATTTCGCTTGAAATGCACAGAACCCTTTATCCAAGAAGAGAAAGGTAGATCAAGACATGAGGGACACTTGTCACGACAGAACTGAAAACTTCGACATTACGATATATTGAAATGTACTGCAAGAAGTGATCAGTTTTATAAGCCATTGAAAACAGGATCATACAAACAGTGGCACACCCGATTGCCATCTCTTGGCAATAAAGGTTATTATATGCAGGGGTCATGTAACTGATTTTAATTTGTTATTAAACTCGTCCCGCAGGCTTGGCCAGGGATGCCATGCCAACAAGCTAAATAAAGAAAGCAAGATTCATGGGAAGTCGGCGGGCCGCATGAAACCCATTCCCCAGGCCATATTCAGTCCATGGGCCATACGTTTGACACCACTGATCTGCATCATTTAAATTATATTTACCTTAAAAATATTTTTTTAAAGTATGGAATGGGAAAAGAGTGTTTGGCTTTGACCACCCCCACAGAGTATGTACAAACTACCACATCAGGAATTCTACCCCACACATTGGTCTGAATTTTAATGGGGAATTGCTCCGAGGCAGTCGGGAAACCCGGGAGAACGTGTTTCCCGAATTTAATGGCCGGGCCTGATTTGCTTAGGAAACCTTTATTTCCCACCCACAGCCAGCCAGATTGAGAGGCTGGCTGGCTCCGGGCGGGTAGATCTGTGGCACTAGGCCGCACGGAGGAGGGAGGGGAGTGAGCCGGGAGCAGATGGAGGAGCACTGGGGGTGGGGAGGCGCTCGCTGCAAGATCACGGACTGGGAGGAGGAGAATAGGGGGGTCTCCAGAAGATTGCGATCATGGGCGGCCAGAGGAGCGGAGAGGTTTGCCAGAAGGTCGGAGGCTGCCAGCCAGCCGGAGTGGGGAGGGAGGGGTGGTCTCCATAAGATCGTGGGCCGACCAGAGGAGCGGAGGGGTTTGCCAGAAGATTGGAGGCCGCCAGCCGGCCGGAGTGGGGAGGGAGGGGTGGTCTCCATAAGATCGTGGGCCGGCCAGAGGAGCGGAGGGGGTCGGTCTGAAGGGTTCAAAGGCTAGGAGCAGCACGGGGAAGACCGGAGGAGCTGGGGGTTGCGCTCATGGGGGGATCAGATAACGTGGGGGAGGGGGTCTGGGGGGCGATTGATGGCTGGGTTAAAGTTAAATTCAAAGTACAAGTTAAAGCAGAGGCTTCCAGCCTTATTATAATAATTAAATAGACAGTCCGCCTCCTGGCAGCCTCCACACCCCCCGACACCCCCCACCACCACCACCATCCCGCCTCTGTTAAAACCGGAAGTGGGTGGGTGGGAGGCGGATTCTGGTCATGTTCAGATTTTTTACACTTTAACTACCCCCATGCCCCAACCCGCAAATTCTGAAAATAAATACAAGTTGTTGTTGAAAACACAGTGGTACTCTCTTAACTTTGCTATTTTTTTCTTTGCACAGAAATACAGTTTCTGGCCTAACTTCCAATGTCCCACCTAATGGAAAAACAGGAGAGAATGACCACTGCTCACCTTTCACTATTGTACATCCAAATATATGTTAATTGTATTTGACTATACCATCAAAACATTAAAAAAAATTGTTAAGAGCATAAGAAATAGAGAAGCAGTAGGCCATTCAGCCATTTCGAGCCTGGTCCGCCATTCAATAAGATCATGGCTAAACTTTTACCTCAACTCCACCTTCCTGCACTATCCCCATATCCCTCGATTCCCTTAGTATCCAAAAACGTATTGATCTCTGTCTTAAATATACTCAATGACTGACCATTCACAGATCTCTGGGATAGAGAATTCCAAAGATTCACAACCCTTTGAGTGAAGACATTTCTCCACATCTCAGTCCTAAATAGCCAACCCCTTACTCTGAGACTGTGACCCCTGGTTGTAGACTCCCCAGCCAGGGGAAACATCCTCCCAGCATCTGCCCTGTCAAGCCCCTTAAGAATTTTGTATGTTTCAATGAGATCACCTCATTCTTCTAAACTCTAGGGAATATAGAAGCATAGAAACATAGAAGATAGGAGCAGGAGTAGGCCATTCGGCCCCTCGAGCCTGTTCCGCCATTTAATGAGATCATGGCTGATCATCCAAATTCAGTACCCTGTCCCTGCTTTCACCCCATATCCCTTGATCCCTTTAGCCTTAAGAAATATATCTAACTCCTTCTTGAATATATTTAATGAATTGGCCTCAACTGCCTTCTGTGGTAGAGAATTCCACAGGTTCACCACTCTCTGGGTGAAGAAATTCCTCCTCATCTCAGTCCTAAATGGCTTACCCCTTATCCTTAGACTGTAACCTCTGGTTCTGGACTCCCCTGCCATCGGGGAACATCCTTCCTGCATCTAGTCTGTCTAGTCCTGTTAGAATTTTATAAGTTTCAATGAGATCCCCTCTCATTCTTCTAAACTCTAGCGAATATAAGCCTAATCAACCCAATCTCTCATCATACATCATTCCTGCCATCCCAGGTATCAGTCTGGTGAATCTTCGCTGCACTCCCTCCATGGCAAGAACATCCTTCCTCAGATAAGGCGACCAAATCTGCACACAATACTCAAGGTGTGGTCTCACCAAGACCCTGAACAACTGCAGCAAGTCATCCTTGCTCCTGTACTCGAATCCTCTTGCCAACATACCATTTGCCTTCTTAACCGTCTGCTGCACCTGTATGCTTACCTTCAGCGACTGATGCACAAGGACACCCAGGTCTCGTTGCACTTCCCCTTATCCCAATCTATTGCCGTTCAGATAATAATCTCTCTTCCTGTTTTTGCCACTAAAGTGGATAACCTCGCATTCATCCGCATTATACTGCATCTGCCATGCATCTGCCCAATCACCCAACCTGTTCAAATCATACTGGAGCTTTTCTGCATCCTCCTCACAGCACACACACCCACCCAGCATTGTGTCATCTGCAAACTTGGAGATATTACATCTAATTCTCTTGTCTAGATTATTAATATATATTGTGAATAGCTGGGGTCCTAGCACCGATCCCTGTGGTAACCCACTAGTCACTGCCTGCCACTCGGAAAAAGACCCGTTTATTCCAACTCTTTGCTTCCTGTCTGCCAACCAGTTCTCTATCCAAGACAGTACCTTACGAGGGAAACGAGGATAAAAGCAAAAGATAGGAAGGAGAAAAACAAAAGTGGCAGTCAGAGAAATCAACGGTTTAAATCAAACATGGCCACAGTAAATAATAATTCCAATAGGTCTAAGAGCGTTAAAAAAACAAGCCTGAAGGCTTTGTGTCTTAATGCGAGGAGCATTCGTAATAAGGTGGATGAATTAGCTGCGCAAATAGAGGTAAACGAATATGATTTCATTGGGATTACGGAAACATGGCTCCAGGGTGGCGAAGGCTGGGAACTCAACATCCAGGGGTATTCAATATTCAGGAAAGATAGGCAAAAAGGAAAGGGAGGTGGGGTAGCATTACTGGTTAAAGAAGGGATTAACACAATTGTAAGGAAGGATATTACCTCTGATGTGAAATCTGTATGGGTAGAACTGAGAAATACCAAGGAGCAGAAAACGTTAATGTGGAGGTTGGGGATGGCATTAAAAGGGAAATTAGAGAAGCGTGCAAAAAGGGCACAGCGGTCATCATGGGTGACTTCAATCTACATATAGATTGGGCTAACCAAATTAGTAACAATACTGTGGCGGAGGAGTTCCTGGAGTGTTTACGGGATGGTTTCCTGGACCAATACATTGAGGAACCAACCAGAGATCAGGCCATCTTAGACTGGGTATTATGTAACGAGAAAGGATTAATTAGCAATCTTGTTGTACGAGACCCCTTGGGTCGGAGCGATCATAATATGATCAAATTCTTCATTAAGATGGAGAATGAGTTGTTGACTCAGAGACTAGGGTCCTGAATTTAAATAAAGGAAACTACGATGGTCTGAGGTGCGAATTAGGTAGGATTGATTGGGGAATGTCACTCAACGGGTTAACGGTGGATAGGCAATGGCAAATGTTCAAAGACCGCACGGATGATCTACAGAATTTGTTCATCCCAGTTTGGCATAAAAATAAAACAAAAAATGTGACTGAACCGTGGCTAATGAGGGAAATTAGGGATAGCATAAGATCCAAGGAGAGGACATATAAATTGGCCAGAAAAAGCCGTAATCCAGAGGATTGGGAGAAGTTTAGGATTCAACAAAGCAGGACAAAGGGATTAATTAAGAAAGGGAAAATAGAATATGAGAGTAAGCTTCCAGGGAACATAAAAACTGACTGTAAAAGCTTTTATAGGAATGTGAAGAGAAAAAGATTGGTGAAGTCAAGCGTAGGTCCCTTGCAGTCAGAATCAGGGGAATTTATAATGGGGAACAAAGACATGGCAGACCAATTAAATACATATTTTAGTTGTGTCTTCACAAAGGAGGACACAAATAACCTCCCAGAAATGTTGGGGAACATAGGGTCTGATGAAAGGGAGGAACTGAAAGAAATCAGTATTTGTAGGGAAATGGTGTTAGGGAAATTGATGGGATTGAAGGCCGATAAATCCCCAGGGCCTGATAATCTACATCCTAGGGTACTAAAGGAAGTGGCCCTAGAAATAGTAGATGCATTGCTGATCATCTTCCCACATTCGATGAAATCTGGAACAGTACCTATGGATTGGAGGGTAGCTAATGTTACCACACTATTCAAAAAAGGTGGTAGAGAGAAAACAAGGAATTACAGACCGGTAAGCCTGACATCGGTGGTGGGGAAAATGCTAGAGTCCATTATAAAAGATGTAATAGCAGATCACTTGGTAAACAGTGACAGGATCGGACAAAGTCAACATGGATTTACAAAAGGTAAGTCGTGCTTGACTAATCTACTGGAAATTTTTGAGGATGTAACTAGTAAAATAGATAAGGGAGAACCAGTGGATGTGGTGTATTTGGACTTTCAGAAGGCTTTCGATAAGGTCCCACATCAGAGATTAGCGTGCAAAGTTAAGGCACATGGGATTGGGGGCAAAGTATTGACTTGGATAGAGAACTGGTTGGCAGATAGAAAGCAAAGAGTTGGAATAAACGGGTCTTTTTCCGAGTGGCAGGCAGTGACTAGTGGGGTACCGCAGGGATCGGTCCTTGGACCCCAGCTGTTCACAATATATATTAATGATCTAGACAAGGGAACTAGATGTAATATCTCCAAATTTGCAGATGACACAAAGCTGGGTGGACGTGTGTGCTGTGAGGAGGATGCCAAGAAACTACAGGATGATTTGGACAGGTTGGGTGATTGGGCAGAAGCATGGCAGATGCAATATAACGTGGATAAATGTGAGGTTATCCACTTTGGTGGCAAAAACAGGAAGGCAGTTTATTATCTGAATGGCCATAGATTGGGAGAAGGGGAAGTGCAACGAGACCTGCGTGTCGTTGTGCACCAGTCGCTGAAGGTAAGCATGCAGGTGCAGCAGGCGGCTAAGAAGGCAAATGGTATGTTTGCCTTCATAGCCTTCATAGCGAGCGGGTTTGAGTACAGGAACAAGGATGTCTTGCTACAGTTGCACTGGGCCTTGGTGAGACCACATCTTGAGTATTGTGTGCAGTTTTGGTCGCCTTTTCTGAGGAACGATATGCTTGCCATGGAAGGAGTTCAGCAAAGATTCACCAGGCTGATACCTGGGATGGCAGGAATGACGTATGAGGAGAGATTGGGTCGATTGGGCTTGTACTCACTGGAGTTTAGAAGAATGAGAGGGGATCTCATTGAAACTTATAAAATTCTGGCAGGACTGGACAGACTAGATGCAGGGAGGATGTTCTCGATGGTCGGGGTATCCAGAACGAGGGGTCACAGTCTAAGAATAAGGGGTAGGCCTTTTAGGACAGAAATGAGGAGGAATTTCTTCACCCAGAGAGTGGTGAATCCATGGAATTCTCTACCACAGAAGGCAGTAGAGGCCAATTCATTAAATATATTCAAGAAGGAGTTGGATATATTTCTTAAGGCTAAAGGCATCAAGGGGTATGGGGAGAAAGCAGGGACCAGGTACTGAACTTGGATGATCAGCCATGATCGCATTGAATGGCGGGCAGGCTCGAGGGGCCGAATGGCCTACTCCTGCTCCTATCTTCTATGTTTCTATGTTACCCCAATCCCATGTGCATTATCTTTACACGCTAATCTCTTCTGCGGGACCTTATCGAAAACCTTCTGAAAGTCCAAATACACCACATCCACTGGTTTTCCCTGATCTATTCTATCAGTTACATCCTCAAAAAATTCCAGTAGATTCGTCAAGCATGATTTACCTTTTGTAAATCCATGTTGACTTTGTCTGATCCTGTCACTGTTTTCCAAGTGCTCTGCTATTATATCTTTTATAATGGACTCTAGCATTTTCCCCACTACCGATGTCAGGCTTACCGGTCTATAATTCCCCGTTTTCTCTCTACCACCTTTTTTAAGTCGTGGGGTTACATTAGCTACCCTCCAATCCATGGGAACTGTTCCAGAGTCTATAGAATTTTAGAAGATGACCAGCAATGCATCTACTATTTCCACAACCACTTCCGTAAGTACCCTAGGATGTAGATTATCAGGCCCTGGGGATTTATCAGCCTTCAATCCCATCAATTTCCTTAACACCATTTCCCTACAAATACTGATTTCATTCAATTCCTCCCTCTCATTAGACCCTATGTTCCCTGACATCTCTGGGAGTTTATTTGTGTCCTCCTTTGTGAAGACAGAACCAAAGTATGTATTTAATTGGTCTGCCATTTCTTTGTTCCCCATTATAAATTCCCCTGATTCTGACTGCAAGGGGCCTATGCTTGACTTCACCAATTTTTTCTTCTTCTATAGACCTAGTCTACTCAATCTCTCCTCATAGGGCAATCCCCTCATCCCAGGAACTAGTCTAGTGAATTTTCATTGCACTCCCTCTAAGGCAAGCGTATCCTTCCTTAAGGAAGGAGAGAAAACTGTACACAATACTCCAGGTGTGGTCACACCAAGGCCCAGTATAATTGCAGTAAGACTTCTTTACACTTGTACACCAATCCTTTTGGAATAAAGGCTAACATACTATTTGATTTTCTAATTGCTTGCTGTACCTGCATGTTAACTTTCTGTGATTCATGTACAAAAATACCCAGGTCCTTCTGAATACCAACATTTCCCAGTTTCTCACCATTTAAAAAATATTCTGCTTTGCTATTTTTCCTAACTTCACACTTCTCCACATTATACTCCATCTGCCATGTTCTTGCCCACTCACTTAACCTATCTATATCCCTTTGCAGTCTCTTTGTGCCCTCCTCACAGCTTACTTTCCCACGTAGCTTTGTATCAGTCTCCTCACCTAAGTCATTGATATTGATTGTAAATAGCTAAGGCCCAAGCACTGATTCTTGCAGTACCCCAGTCTGCCAACCCGAAAATGTTCCATTTATTCCTAGTCTCTGTTTTCGGTTGGTTTACCAATCCTCAATCCATGCATATTCATATTACCTCCAATCCCATGAGCCCTAACTTTGTGTAATAACCTCTTGTGTGGCACCTTATCAATGCTTTTTGAAAACCTAAATATACTACATCCATTGATTTCCCCTTATCTACCCTGTTAGTTACAACCTCAAAAAAACCTCAACATACTTTTTACACACGATTTCCCTTTCATAAATCCATGTTGGCTCTGCCCAATCATAATATAATTTAAGTGCCCTGTTACCACATCCCTAATAATAGATTCTAACATTTTCCCGACTACTGATGTCAGGCAAACTGGCCTATCATCCCCTGTTTTCTCCCTGCCTCCTTTCTTAAATAGCGGGGTAACATTTTTACCTTCCAATCTGAAGGGACCATTCTAAAATCTAGCGAATTTTGGAAGATCAAGACCAATGCATCCACAATCTCTCTGGCCACCTCTTTTAAAACCCTAGAATGTAGGCCATCAGGTCCAGGGGATTTGTTTGCTTTTCATCCCATTAATTTCTCCAGCACTATTTCTTTACTAATACTAATTTCTTTAAGCCCCTCATTTTCACTAGACCTTTGGTTCCTCACTATTTCTGGAATATTTTTATGTCTTCTACCATGAAGGCAGATACAAAGGCCCCGATTTTCTGCCAGCCGTCGGACAGCTTTCCAGGCAGCTGGGGGCCGAAAATCGCCGAAAAAGCAGGTCGCGACCCCACCCCGCCTGATTCCCCACCCTGTCCGACTTTCGGACCGCCGTTTCCCCACGACCCGAATCAGTCCCACCCGCTGCTGGTGGGACTGGCCGTTGGAACACTAATAAGCAATTATTACCTTGTTTAAGTCGATTTTCAGGGGCCGTTGCGATTTTGGGGCTTTCCCCACATCAAACACGCCTGCAGGGAATCCCGCTGATTAAACTTGGCGTGAAGCTTGCCGGCTTGCTTGCTGTCAGCTGCAGGTCATTCGGAAAAGCTGCGAATTAAAGGGACAGCACTTGTATGTTGAAGGACCTTGTTGCTGAAGGCTTGGGGCTACTTCTTCAAGGCTTAGGCACAGCTGTGGAAGGTTGGAGCCTCACAAACTTCTCCAATGTGATCTCCTGGGAAGCCCCTCTCGCCACCCTCACTCAGCGCTTCCTCAGCGGAGGCATCTACAAGAAGCATGGGACGCCTTTTTTTCCTTCCCTTCTTGCCATTAGAGGATCTCCAGCAGCAGAGGCGGCAGCAGCAGAACCAGGAACAGCAAGATGAGCACCAGGAGCACCAGGCTGCTGCTCACTCACCTGAAGATGCACAGGCCAGAAGGGGCCAGTGCTTGGAAGTGGCTTGAGAGCACCTTGCTGCGCTTTAGGGGGCCATGGGGACCCGTTTCTGCACTGGCAGTCCTACTCAGAAGGTCTTCCATGAAGATCTGGTTTCTCTGTTCAATAGATGGCCAACGCTCCTCAAGAGATATCATTCTCTTATGAGCACTCACCATGTTTTCCGTACCCTGGCGAGTTATCTCCTCCATGGAGGTTGCCAACCTTTCCATGGTGATGCGTTCATGCGCCAATGACTCCACAAAGGCTCTGCTAATGGTCGCTATGGACTACTCCATTCACTCCACACTCGCAGCGACCCTGGAGACAAAACCTGCCAGAGACTCCTGCACCTGCACCCATCACCTCTGATCATACGGATGGACCCAGAGGCAGAGGGTCGACATGCAGCGCAGCTGAGCTGAGCTGGCAGAGTCCTGCGCCCTCCAACGAGGACTTTCCACTGCTGTCCCTGTCTCCAGAATCTGCTGAGGCTCACTTGTGAGCTGTGAAACACCAGGTGACAGCACTACTCTATGCCCCGAAGGTCCCCCCGAGGCGTGAGTGTCTGTGCTGGTGCTGGGTGCGCTTACTTCTGCTGACGCTGCGCCCTCAGAGGTTGGAGCTTCCTCTGAGGAGTCTGGCTGCACAGCTTCTTCCTCCTCCACAGTGAGGATGGGGGCTCTGCATGGTACTGTGGGGGAGTAAAGGAAGGAGTTAGAGATGTGATGCCAAGGTGACATGCACATTCGAGTTGACACCTGCTGACACCTGCATCCATATAGCCTTGGTCTCAGTGGGCGGCCTCTTCCTGCCTGACCTAGGGAAGAGGACCTCCCTGTGGGCCCTAATCCCATCCAATAATGCCTGCAGTGAAGCTTCATTAAATGTGGAGGCAGCTCGGGGTCTGGCACTGGCCACAGCTGCTGCAGGCTCCTATGCCATCCTGTATGGTTCATTTTGAAGCCTTCAGAGGATGCAGTGCTTGCTATGGACATTGAAAGCACCATGAATGATGACATCATACAGTGGGGCTTTCTGACTAGAAATGAACAATTAGCAAGGCTGCCCACATGCTGGGAATGAATTGGCCACTTGAGGGAAAATTGCGTGGAGCTGGCTGACACATTTTTTTGTGCGTCACAACCCCACATTCGGGGGAATCCGACCATTTCCCACACAAGCCACAAAATCGCGCCCAAAGTATTTCTTTAATGTCTTGGCCATTTCCTTGTTCCCCATTAAAATTTCTCCTCTTTCTGCCTCTAAGGGACCCTTGTTTACTTTCGCTAATCTCTTAATTGTGAGATAACTATACAAACTTTTATAATCTGTTTTTATGTCTCTTGCTAGTTACTCTCATTCTATTTTATCTATCTTTATCAATTTCTTGGTTATTGTAATGTATGTAATGTATGTACCTTAAGGGAGAGAACTACTTTTTACAGCTCCTGTATACTGTAGTACCGGCAGTGACCACACCTGAATATAAACCCTGAGTAGTGATCTGTACAGTTAGTTCTAGAGTAACCCTCATTCAGTAAACACCTGTTGAATCGTTCCCTGCAGTCTGTTGTCTGATTATTGAAGGACACAACATTAAGATACACGGACATAACATTGGTGACAAGCAGATTTGAACCTACCTGCAACTCTGCATCACCTCCCAGGGATTCGCTCCTGGAGAACAGTGGAAGAAGGTCGAGTCCAGAAGCACGGGCGTCGACCACGGGAAACCGCCCAGTCATCCAGCGGAGATTTGAGCATCGCAGGGGAGGCTGTCGAGAGCCAGACTTGGCTTTCCAGTCATGGTGGTCCAGCGAAACGGGCTGGCAACAGGTACTGCGCAGACCCTTCCCGGACAGCGATGGGCGAGAGCCCGACCGAGCGGCACAGAAAAAGGCTGAGCAGCGTCGATGGGGGAGAGAGAGAGGGAAGAGCGCACAGGGCGCAGCCGGTGTTCAGGACCGAGCGGCGTCAATGGGGAGAGAGGCGAGAGAGAGCAGAGCGCAGCCGGTGTTCAAGGGCCGAGCAGCGTCAACGGGGGAGAGAGGCGACAGGAAAACGCGCAGAGCGCAGCCGGTGTTCAAGGGCCGAGCAGCGTCAATGGAGGAGAGAAGCACGCAGGAAAACGCGAGGCACTGCCATTGCCACGAGGACCTCAGAGAGCGGCGTTGGCAGCAGCGCAGGAGCAGTGCACGAAACCCACAGGGCGTCGCCATTTGCCACGAGGACCGCCGAGAGCGGCGTTGGCAGCAGTGCGGGAGACGTAATTTTAAGCCGCAGCGGGGAAGAAAGGAAAGCGCGGGAGACGCCATTTTAAGCCAGTCTAACCACAACCAAAAATGCCGAAGAGTGGCAGTATCACAGTGTTCGACAATGAAGTCGAAGATTGGACGACATATGTCGAACGCATAGAAGTATACTGCAAGGCAAATGAAGTGCCAGATGACAAGAAAGCGCTGTTATTGTTGAATTCAATGGGTGCAAAAATGTATGGCTTACTACGAAACCTAGTAACCCCAGAGAAGCCAGTAGAAAAGGATTTTGAAAACATAGTGTCAATCCTACAGGACCACTTAAACCCCACACCGCTGCTGATAGCAGAAAGATTTAAGTTTTACAAAAGGAACCAGCATAAAGATGAAAGTAATGCTGAGTATTTAACGGAACTGCGCAAGCTATCGAAACACTGCCAGTTTCAAACGGGACTAGCAGATACTTTAAGGGACAAGTTTGTGTGTGGGCTTCAAAGTGAAGGAACCCAGAAACGGCTTCTATCAGAAAAGGATCTTACGCTGGATAAGGCTTTCAGCATTGCAGTATCACATGAAGCAGCAGCACGGGGCGCTGCAGAGATACAACGGAGACCGCAAGAATATGGCACAAATGAAATGTCATACAGAACAGTGAAGTGCTATCGCTGCGGCAGAACAACACACAACCATAATAATTGCTGGTTCAAGGACAAAGTGTGCAGACAGTGTGGAAAAGTAGGACACATAGCAAGAGTCTGCAGGTCGGGAAAGAAAACCAGCAGCAAGAAATCTCCACAGGAGAAGTACAAGAAGGTACATAAGGTGACGGAGAGTAGTTCAGACGAACAGAAGAGTGATACAGACTCCGGAAGCAAGGAGCTGGGTTGTCTGAAACTACATAATGTGATCTAAATGGAGGATCACCAAACTATCTGGGTCATGCTCAAGATAGCAGGAGTCCAAGTGAAAATGGAATTGGACACAGGATCAGCCCTAACAGTCATAAACTGAAGGGACTACAAGCGGCTATTCTCACATATACCCTTGAGAGATACAAAGATTGTCTTGAAGATGTACACGGGGCAAAAAGTCTACCCCAAAGGAAAAATAAGGGTGAACGTTATATATAACGGCAAGGAAACACCAAAAATGGACCTATATGTATTGCCAGATGGAGGACCACCACTACTAGGACGTGAATGGATCCGGAAGATACAGCTAGATTGGCATTCCATACAAGCACTGACTGTAGATGCCAAAAAGGATGACGACGCCACACCGGGACGACTGTCAAAAATGCTAACTGACGTACAAGAAGTGTTCCAGCAGGGATTCGGAACACTAAAATGCATAACAGCGACGATCAAAATAGAGGAAAATGCAAGCCGAATGTTTTTTAAGGCCAGACCGGTACCTTATGCGATCCGCCCAGCCGTCGAAGCAGAGCTGGAAGGTATGGAATGTTCAGGAGTACTGTCCAAAGTGGACTGGAGCGAGTGGGCTACACCCATCGTTCCTGTAATGAAGAGGTCGTTGAGTAATACACCTGGGGAACCAAAGAAGGTTTGCATCTGTGGGGATTTTATGGTGACAGTGAACCCAGTCCTTCACACTGTACAATATCCGCTTCCGCAGATTGAAGATATTTTCGCCTCGCTATCTGGAGGGAAACGCTTCACTAAGATTGATCTGGCCCAGGCGTACCTGCAAATGGAGGTAGAAGAAGCCTCGAAACAGTACCTCACGATCAACACTCATAAAGGTCTCTACCAATACAAGCGGCTGGTGTTCGGGGTAGCATCAGCTCCGGCTATTTGGCAAAGAGCAATGGAACAAGTCCTGCAAGGGATTCCAGGGACCCAGTGTTATTTGGACGACATCCTGGTCACGGGCGAAAATGACAGTGATCACCTCGCCAACCTGGAGCAGGTGCTCACTAGATTGAAGGAATATGGGCTCCGAGCTAATCGCCACAAATGCGAGTTTTTCCAGAAGCAGATCTCGTATTGTGGCCATGTTATTGATAAAGAGGGGTTACATAAGTCCACTGAAAAGATTGAGGCAGTAGTCAAGGCTCCAGCACCGGAAAATGTGTCACAACTGAGGTCGTTCCTCGGGCTGGCGAACTACTACCATAAGTTCTTGCCGAATTTGTCTACCGTACTACACCCACTGAACACCCTACTGCAAACGGGGGTACCATGGAAGTGGAGTGACGAATGTAAACGAGCTTTCCAGAAGAGCAAAGCATTGATCACATCAAAAGAGGTGTTGGCTCATTTCAACCCAGCACTACCAATTCGGTTGGCGTGTGATGCATCACCCTATGGCATTGGAGCGGTGCTGTCGCACAAATTTCCGGACGGCTCGGAGAGGCCAGCAGCCTTTGCGTCTTGGTCACTAACCTCAGCCGAGCGTAACTACGCCCAGATTGACAGGGAGGCTCTCAGCCTAGTGTGGGGAGTGAAAAAGTTCAATCACTATCTGCACGGGCAGAAGTTCACCTTGCTAACTGACCACCAACCACTTGTCTCCATCTTTAATCCAAAGAAGTGCGTTCCGGTGATGACTGCGCAACGGCTACAAAGATGGTCCCTTTTTCTAGGGGCGCACCAATATGAAATCGAGTATAAAGGCACGAAACAGCATGGAAACGCTGATGGGCTATCACGCCTGCCACTGCCTACTGCGGAGGAAGCACCAGCAGTGGATCCTGTCAAAATATTTCATTCGACTATAATTGAATGCTTGTCAGTAACTAACGCTGGTATAGAGAAGGAGACCCGAAATGACCCGACACTGTCTCGGGTATATGATTTGACGGTGAAGGGATGACCAGCACATGGCGACTCACTGTTGCCAGCATTCTCATCCAGAAGAGAACAGCTGTCAGTATGCCAGGGGACCTTGATGTGTGGATCCCGAGTGGTAATTCCACCCAAGTTAAGGGAGAGAGTGCTCAATGAGCTTCACGAAGGTCACCTGGGAGGGGTGAAAATGAAAAGCCTTGCTAGGGCTTATGTGTGGTGGCTGGGGATCGATCAGCAAATCGAGGACCTGACAAAGAGCTGCTCAGGATGCCAGAAGGTCCAAAATGCACCACCACATGCCCCTCTACACCCATGGGAGTGGCCCGCATCTCCATGGCAATGGGTGCATATTGATTTTGCTGGTCCATTCATGGACTCAATGTTTTTAATAGCCGTGGATGCGCACTCGAAATGGCCTGAGGTGATCAAAATGTCCTCCACCACCACGGAGATAACTATTGCAGTCCTACGGACCATTTTTGCCAGGAACGGCTTGCCAGTGCAGATTTGCTCTGATAACGGACCACAGTTTGTGTCCGAAGAGTTTCAATGATTTATGAAAAGGAATGGGGTAAGGCATTACACATCCGCCCCGTATCATCCAGCCACAAATGGATTGGCTGAGAGGTTCGTACAAACCTTTAAAAAAGCAGTAAAGGCCATGTGCGATGACGACATTCCACTGCAGCATAGGGTGGACAATTTCCTGTTAGCCTACAGAAATGTGACACATGCAGTCAGCAACCAGGCCCCGGCCATGATGTTCTTTACCCGAAGGTTGCGATCTCATCTGGATTTGCTCAGACCAAATGTACGAAGAGATGTTGAGAGTAAGCAATTCCAGCACATCAATGAGAAGCCGACAAGGAGCTTCAATGTAGGGCAGCCAGTCTTGGCCCGCGACTACCGAACAGAGAAATGGCAACCAGGAACAATATGCACACGGCAGGGGCCACTAATGTACACAGTGGATGTTGGGGAGAACATTGTGAGACGCCATGCTGACCAGATCCTCGAGTCACAGGAAAGAGTCAACTCCATTTCTCGGCCATACGTACCTGGTGATGAGCCCGACGTACAGGTCGCATCTACCTCAGAAACAATAGCATTGGAAGCTGATGAATCAACTGACGACAGGGTGCTAGAATCGCCTCTACACCAAGAGCAAGACACTCGGGAAAGGCGTTATCCAGAAAGAATCAGGAAGCCTCCCCAGAGACTGAATATATGAATGGACTATTTTCATATAACATTGTATATTAAAAATGTTAATTGTTAAATGAGTATTATGGTACTGTTAATCTAAAAGGGGAGGAATTGTAATGTATGTAATGTATATATACCTTAAGGGAGAGAGCTACTTTTTAGAGCTCCTGTATACTGTAGTACCAGCAGTGACCACACCTGTATATAAACCCTGAGTAGTGATCTGTACAGTTAGTTCTAGAGTAGCCCTCATTCAGTAAACACCTGTTGAATCGTTCCCTGCAGTCTGTTGTCTGATTATTGAAGGACACAACATTAAGATACACGGACATAACAGTTATCCTTTGCTGAATTCTAAAATCCTCCCAACCCTCAGGCTTACTATTCTTTTTGGCAACATTAAACGCCTCTTACTTTGATCTAGTATTATCTATAACTTCTCTTGCTAGCTACGGTTGGACCACTTTTCCCCTGGGGTTTTTATTCCTTGAGGGTATGTACATTCATTGCGAATTAAGAATTATTTCTTTAAATATTTGCCAATGCTTATCTATCGTCATATCTTTTAATCCATTTTTTCAATCTATCTTAGCCAACTCACCCTTCATACCTACGTAGTTTGCTTTGTTCATATTTAAGACCCTAGTTTTGGATGTAACTTATGGACCAACTACTTTGCTGGATGAGGATACTTGTGTTTAGAAATGCTGCTGGCTTCACCACATGCTGAGCACTGTGCTGTCGAAAGCATAGATTGTCTTGTATTTGAAAGAAGTTATTGAATCAGAAAATAGAATTGTCTACAGGTATGATCAAACAAATGCTAACAAGAGGTGACCCCACAATTCTAGTTTTGTTGGAAAGTCACATGCTTGAATATATCACAGCATTTCAAACAGCTTCTTAGCCATCAAACAATTAAATACTTTACAGAAGTGTAGATTTATACAGAGGCTGATGGAATAGGAACATTGGCCGCGATTTCCCCTACCTCGGCGGGTCCGTGGTGGGTGGAGTCCGTGGTGGGTCCCGACCCTGCTGCTGGCTCCAGCCCACTGTCCAAAATGATTTTACGTTGATTGGGTTTGTTAAGCCCGCCCAGCACGTTTGCCGGCCAATTGAAGGAAGTGGGTCTGATGATGTCAATTGATGACGTGTCATCAGCAGGTTTCCTTAAAGGTACCATGTGCAGATTTATTTTGACATTTGTGCTGTCAGTGTTCTACAGCATTGAGGTGCTGCAAACACTGACAAGCACTGCACAGAGGTGCACGGCTGCACCCAGGCTCTCCCATGACTCCCTCCATATACTTATGGAGGGAGCCACAGCATGCAGGGAGGTTCTCTTCCCTTCCAATGGGTGGAAGAGATCTCCCCAGGAGACTAATGAAGCCTGGTTGCACATTGCAGAGGAGGACACATGCAGGGATGTCATCAGGAGGACCAGGCTGCAGTGGCACAAGCCTTTCATTGATCTCAGTAGATCACGAAACGTTATTGTAAAGCCACACTCAACCTCATCCTGCTGTGCCACTCTTCACATCCCCATCACTCTTCCTTCCCTACCCTACTCTTGCACATCCTTACTCACACCAACTTACCTTGCACCTCGACCCATCCCTCTCTATCCACATTATCACTTCCCCATCTGACTAGCCAGCCCTCACACTCACCCTCATCTTAGTCCAATCATACCAACTAACAACACACAAGGGTAGGCACTTGGATGTTTTATGCAATGTTCATGTAAAGTTTCTGTTAATGTGGTGTCAAACATTGAAAGCTTTATTTTCAACAATTTGGCCGCGATTTTGTCAATGGATGCGGGTTGTGAGCAGGTCAGCTGGTTTCTGGGTTCCAGTCTCATCCCCAACTGCATCTGGCTCACGGACATCATTTTCCCTTGATTGATCTTGTTAAGCCTGCCCTGCGGACTTGCCGGCCAATTAAGAAGAAGCTGGTCAGATGACATCATTTGATGACGCATCATCTGCCAGTTTTCTTAAAGGGACCATGCACCATGTTTTTTTGGCAGCTCATTTCTCAGTGTTTGACAGCATTGACGTGCTGCAAGCACTGACAATCACTGTACAAAGGTGAGCTCTTGCACCCAGGCTCTCCAGTGACTCCCTCCTTAGGCTCTAGCAGATAACCGCTGCAGGTGAGGTCACAGAAGCGATCTGTCACTGGTGAGAGAGGTGCTCCCAATGAGGTGGGACTAGACATCTAATTCAAAACTTGTTACCTACAGAAAAGTGTAAATGCATTAAAAATGATTTTCCCAACATTTTCTTACCTCTGAAACTCACCAGTGCACCATTGGATCCTTCACACCACTTCTGCAGCTGTCATCAATGCAGAAACATTATAGCAGACTCACAACACGCCACACTTACCTGGCGTGGTGTCCGGACATCGGGAACCCCGAGGCAGAAGCAGCAGAATTGAAAAAGAGCCTGTTAACAACTATCAAGTACCTGTTAACAGGCAGGTAAGTGGCTATAATCCTCTTCCTGCCGCTAGGTGTCGGGTCCATGCACAAATCGGGGACCCAACACTTGGGAAGATTGATTGGAGGCGTGTTGACAGCGGGTTTCCTATCCGGTCAATCTTTGCGATTTTGACAGCGGTCCCGCCTCCAAATCCACACTCTGAGGACCAGCAAAATTCCGGCCTTCATGTTCTTGGACAGATTTGTGTGCACCTTTGGAAGTGGCTTAGTGAGTTGCAGTGAATGATGAAATATAACAGTCCCCCCCCCGCAACAGGAATGGTTTGGTTATTGTAGGGATGCTTTATTGGTGTTGGTGTGGGTTGGTGCCAACCTGGTGCATCACATGGCAGCCAAGTTGTACAGTGTCAAGTGAAGTAAATCTGGCCATGGCGAATCCAGGGCAGTAATGTGGTCAGGTGCTGATGCCCTCTGTCCTGTGCAGCATCAGTTGATTACGGAGAAGGTTGGTTTTGTTGTTGGTGCTGCTGGTGTTGGGGCTGATCGTGGTGGGATTTTGAGGACCAAGGTGAGATAGTTTCAAGGGCACTGATGCTGATGTAATAGATGGCAAGTGAACTTGAAATGACAGAAGCAATTTGTCAATGGTGAGAGAGGTTGTTCCAATGAGGTGACACTGGATACAGAGTTTACTCCAAACACTTGCAACCTGCACAAAGCTCAATCTGTCCTCCAAATGCAGTAAGCAACAGCTTCTGAGCTTGGAATGTGTACAGCTGTGAGATGGGAGCTTTTATAGCACACTTGCAGCTGTTATATAATGAGATGATTCCATGGTCACATAACTCCCGATCTTCTTACCTGACATGATCCCCGAGCAGCGTGGACCCCGTGGGCAACCTTATAAAATGTAAAGGTGAACTCAAAATACTTCTTAATGGGCTGTTAACAAGGTCATAATGACCTGAATTGCCTCCCCCGCCATTGCGTGTCGGGTCTGTTCAGCGCTGACAGACCCGAATTCTGGGAAAGGCGTGTGGTACCAACCCGCTGTCGGAAATAAACATTTCCCCACTGACCCACCACCGATCACGCCCACTGACATCCCGAAAAATTCCCCCATTGTTGTTGACCGTCAATTTAAATTTTTATAATTAATAGAATCTGCCACACATTTTGACATCATTACAATTGTAATCAATTGGCAATGTGATAGAGGAGAGAATGGCATCTTTAGCATAGGAGTAAATGCACCTGTTTCAGAACAGAGGGTCACCTCACTGAGAATTGGGCTTAATTCTGAGGATCTGTACATTCAGAGATCCGTTCCACAAAGTTAAAAAACAATGCATAAACTAGCAACAAAATTTAAAACAAAAAATTGAATGGAAGAAAAAGCGCAGATAAATAGTTCTGTTTATATTTGACATCAGTTTTCCATTAAACTTTCAAGTTTGATCAAATACAAGGTACAGTCAGGGTAAAATCCCCAGATTTTGAAACATATCTACATTTCAAAAATGGGGAATTTCACCTGTATTTACTGTGTTCAAGTCAAAGGTGTCAGCTGTGGCTCAGTGGCTAACACTCTGAGTCAGAAGGTTGTGGGCTCAAGTCCCACTTCAGAGACATAATCCAACCTGACACTTTAGCAGTACTAATGGAGTGCAGCCACTGTTGAAGGAGCCGTCTTTCGGATGAGACATTAAACCCAGCCCTGTCTGCCCTCTTAGGTTGAGGTTAAATATTCCATGGCACTATTTTGAATACGAGCAGTGGAGTTCTCCCCGGTATCCTGGCCTATATTTATCCCTCAACCAACATCACTAAAACAGATTATCTAGTCCTTATCACTGTAATGATATCAGCAAATAGAGATGGTATTTGCCTGTTCGATTATGATGCCTTAATAGTATGTTTGTATGTATTGATTGCTTGTGCCTGACCAGCAGAGGGCATGTGACCGAGAGAAGCAAGGCAGTCAGTTTTTAGTTTCAGTTTCGTTCTAGATGCATCACTAGCATAATGATGTCTCCTGAATGCTGTATAAAGAGTTGAACAGACTTTAGATTAAAACTCATTCTCTTTCATAAATGTCTCATCATTGAACCCACAAAGAAATCAATACATGGTGTCAGAAGTGATTGAAAGAGATGAAGAGAAAAAATCTGAAGTTACATCAGCTCTCCACAAATTAGCAAGCCAAAAGAGAACATCGTTGCTTACCATTAGAGAATAGCTAACAAAGTGAAAAAATGGAAGGTTTACACCCACCGGCGACGCTTCAATTGACAGGTAATGTGGCTGAAAATTGGAGGAGATTCAAACAACGTGTGGGGTTGTATTTATCAGCAATCGGAGCTGACGAGAAAAGTAATAAACAGAAATCGTCACTGTTTTTACATGTCGTGGGTGATGAAGCGCTGGAGGTGTATAATAACTTCACATTCGCTGCTAATGGAGACAAAATGAAGCTAGATAAAATAATGGAACAGTTTGAGGCCTACTGCATATCTAAACGTAACGTGACATTTGAGAGGCACAGATTTTTCACATGTGTACAGAAAACGGGTGAGACTATTGATCAGTATGTGACTGAACTGAGAAACAGAAGCAAATCGTGTGAATTTGGGGGACTGACAGACTCGCTGATAAAAGACAGACTGGTGTGTGGTATTCCGGATAATGGTCTAAGGGAAAGACTGCTAAGAGAGCAAGATCTAGACCTGGGAAAAGCCATAGCACTGCGTAGGGCTACAGAGACTGTGAAGTTGCAGGCAAAGGAGCTGTTCAGTGACAGTAGCTGCAACGTGGATGCAGTGAGTAAGAATGGACACAAACCGTTTAACAAAAAGAGCGCCAATGTGAAAAAGAGGCGTGGCCAGCAAACGAAAATGAAAGGGACAATCGAAAGACATGTAGTCGATGCGATACACAGCATCCACCAAAAAAGTGTCCAGCATATGGTAAAACATGCAATAGTTGCAACAAAAACAAACATTATGCCCGTTGTTGTAAG
Source organism: Somniosus microcephalus (assembly GCF_052327205.1). Lineage (NCBI taxonomy): Eukaryota > Metazoa > Chordata > Chondrichthyes > Squaliformes > Somniosidae > Somniosus > Somniosus microcephalus. The sequence goes on along the minus strand of NC_140987.1, from coordinate 389,181,312 downwards.
AACCAAGCGCAACAAAGCAAGGTCCATGCAGTAGATGTAAGCGACATAGAGGAGTTCAATGTAGATGTTGTGTCTGAAAACAAAAAAGAAGAAAGAGACTGGATGTTGACACTAAAAGTGAATGACATACACATTCCATTTAAATTGGATACTGGAGCACAAGTTAATGTGATATCAGAGACTGATTTTAAGAAAATTAGACCCAGACCAAAGATACATGGAATAAAAGTGAAAGTGACAGGATACACAGGTACTGATATACCAGTGAAAGGAAGATGCATTGTCAAAGTAACACACAAGGACAGAGAGCATTAATCGTGGTGCCAAAGGATGTGCAAGCCATACTAGGTTTAAAAGCCTGTGAGAGACTGAACCTGGTAAAGAGAGTCCTCGTTGTGGAAAGCGAAGGAGAGACAGTCTATGATGAACTGAATGTTGCGTACACACCGGGTAAGCTGATGTATACAGCAGACACGTTGTCCAGAGCTGTTGACCCAGGAGAGCCCGCAAACACAGTGAAAAGACTGAAGTACAAGGCAAAAGACAGTGGAACTGACTTCTACCAGAGCATGCTTGTATACCGCACAACGCCGCTCGAGTGTGGTAAGTCACCAGCCCAACTCCTTATGGGATGTCGGCTAAGGTCAAACCTACCCATCCCGGAGAACCTCCTGAAAACAAAAGAGGGGGAGAAAGTGAGGAAGTTCAAAGAGCAACAGAAAGAAAAGCAAAAGTACTACTATGACAGAGGAACACAAAACCTACCTGAACTCTACACTGGTGACCAAGTAAGGTTCAAAGACAAAACAAACACATGGACTCAGAAGGGAACTGTCCTGAGTGAAGTTCAACCAAGATCATACACCATTCAGACAGATGAGGGTGCTGTTCTGAGAAGAAATCGCCGAGATCTTCTCATGGGACCAGCCACAGCAGGTCAAGAGACTGATACTGTTGAATAACCTGATCACACAGCTGAGAACCAATCATCTGAGGCAACAACTCAGATTCAAGGACAATCAATCAGAAAATCCTCAAGACACGTGAAGCCTCCTGAGAGACTCATTGAGCAAATTTAAGGCCTATTGTTATAGAAGGAAGTAATGTTATCTTATTCTTTCTTCAAGTTCTAGTGTACTGACATATTTCATGTGAACACACAAAGCAAGGTTAAAAAACATTGATCATGATAATGATAATGTAAGTTCATTAAGTGTTACAGTTAAAATGCAGATTAATACAAAGAAAACATGTTGTTAGTTAAAAGTAAAATACTTTTGTTTTAAGAAAAGGAGATGTAATGATATCAGCAAATAGAGATGGTATTTGCCTGTTCGATTATGATGCCTTAATAGCATGTTTGTATGTATTGATTGCTTGTGCCTGATCAGCAGAGGGCATGTGACCGAGAGAAGCAAGGCAGTCAGTTTTTAGTTTCAGTTTCGTTCTAGATGCATCACTAGCATAATGGTGTCTCCTGAATGCTGTATAAAGAGTTGAATAGACTTTAGATTAAAACTCATTCTCTTTCATAAATGTCTCATCATTGAACCCACAAAGAAATTAATACAATCACATTGCTGCTTGTGGGACATTGCTGTGCACAAATTGGCTGCCGTGTTTCCGACACTACAACAGTGACTAGAATTCACTATGGCTATATATATATGCAAGTCTTTCTTTCTAAAGGGCAAAAGATGTCAGAATTATAAAATACCTCAATTAGGTCTCCCCTCGATCTTCTAAACTCAAGGAAATACAAGTCAAGTTAATGCAACCAGCTCTCATAATTTAATCTTTTAAGCATTGGTATCATTCTTGTGAAACCACACTGTACCCCTCCAAGGTCAATATAGATTATCTGAGGTGCAGTATCCAAATTTTTTTTTAAATTGGTTTATGGGATGTGGGCGTCGCTGGCAAGGCCAGCATTTATTGCCCATCCTTAGTTGCCCTTGAGAAGGTGGTGATGAGCCACCTTCTTGAACTGTAGCAGTCCGTGTGGTGAAGGTACTTCAACAGTGCTGTTAGGGAGGGAGTTCCAGGATTTTGACCCAGCGACGATCAAGGGTCGGCGATATACTTCCAAGTCAGGATGGTGTGTCACTTGGAGGGGAACTTGAAGGTGGTGGTGTTCCCATAACCCTGCTGCCCTTGTTCTTCTAGGTAGAAGAGGTCGCGGGTTTGGGAGGTGCTGCCGAAGAAGCCTAGGTGAGTTGCTGCAGTGCATCTTGTAGATGGTACACACTGCAGCTACGGTACGCCAGTGGTGGAGGGAGATAATGTTTAAAGTGATGGATGGGGTGCCAATCAAGTGGGCTGCTTTGTCCTGGATGAGCTTCTTGAGTGTTGTTGGAGCTGCACTCATCTAGGCAAGTGGAGAGTATTCCATCACACTCCTTACTTGTGCCTTGTAGATGGTGGAAAGCCTTTGGGGAGTCAGAAGGTGAGACACTCGGCACAGAATACCTATCCTCTGCTCTTGTTGCCACAGTATTTATGTGGCTGGTCCAGTTAAGTTTCTGGTCAATGGTGACCCCCCAGGATGTTGATGGTGGGGGATTTGGCAATGGTAGTGCCATTGAATGTCAAGGGGAGGTGGTTAGACTCTCGTTTATTGGAGATAGTCATTGCCTGGCACTTGTGTGGCGCGAATGTTACCTGCCACTTATCAGCCCAAGCCTGAATGTCATTCAGGTCTTGTTGCATGCGGGCATGGACTGATTCATTATCTGAGGAGTTGCGAATGGCATTGAACACTGTGCAGTCATCAGCAAACATCCCCATTTCTGACCTTATGTTGGAGGGAAGGTCATTGATGAAGCAGCTGAAGATGGTTGGGTCTAGGACACTGCCCTGTGGAACTCCTGCAGCAATGTCCTGGGGCTGTGATGATTGACCTTCAACTACCACAACCATTTTCCTTTGTGCTAGGTATGACTCCAGCCAGTGGAGAATTTTCCCCCCGATTCCCATTGGCTCCACCATCAGTGAGGATGGGAATATTCATGGAGCCTCCTCCTCCCATTAGTTGTTTAATGGTCCACCACCATTCATGACTGGATGTGGTAGGACTGCAGAGCTTTGATCTGATCTGTTGATTGTGGGGCGGTAGCTGGCTAACTGGCCGGATTGAATGCAATACTCCAGATGGGATCTGATCATGGCTCTGTACAACTGAAGCACAGCTTCCTCCCCTTTGCATTCTAGACATTGAAGATTTGGGAATATGTAAGTTAGACTAAGAGAATGTGCAATATTAGGGACAAATGGAGGAAGAACAAGAAAGATAACAAAAGTCAACACTCAATGAACACAGCTAACTACAACACAAGGATGGCAAGTGGAAGGATCTGAATTTGCTCAGTGGAGTAGGTAATGATTAACTAAAACTCAACAAATTGTTATCTTGATTCACCAAGTAATTTTAGAATTGATTAGAACTAAGGAAAGGTGGATTTTTGATTCATCGTACTATTTAATTAGCAAGAAATTGGACGAAATGTTAAAGACAATTAATTATTCATTGAATTTTACTTTACTTAATCTGGGGAAAATGACAAAACCATCAATTTTTGTGGCTCAGGCTCAGTATGAAGTAAATCTCTTTCCATTCCAATTAATTGCATCAATTTGGATTGTATGGAAAGCAGTTAATCAATTCTACTGGAACTCAAATTCAAGGGCAGTTTACTGAATTATTTATTTATTGTAACTAACATCAGGATATATTTAATTAATAAAGAACAATACTCTGAGTAGGGTACTTTTAATTTAAAATATTAGTCCATGTTGCCTTTCCTCAATGGTTCAATTCTTATAGGCAGCATGAAACTGAGTAATTGAGACTAAGGCCTAGAAATTCAGTTGCTTGCGCCAGCCGGTAGCGCCTTAGGAGGAGTAGATGTTGGGCGCTAGGCGGCTAGCGGCCGGGCGCAGCGCGATCTGCGCCTCTCCCCAACTTCACTCACGATTTAGCGGCGGCGCAAAGTCTTTGCGCGCGCTCAGCTGCGCGCGCAGATCCTGACGTCATTTCCTCGTGCAACGCCCTTTGTGCGCCCCAAACCGGAAATTCAGTCGCGACGCCCTATTGTGCGCCTGGCGCCCCTAGCGACTGGTAGAGGGGAACGGTTCTCAGTCGATGCGGGGCGCGGGGGGCGCAAATTAAAGGGCACTCCTCCTGCACTAGAAAAGGCTGTCATTTCGCAGCACTCCTTCTTGAGAGACGGATCTTTGCAGAGAGACCAAGGTAGAGAGCTTTCTGCTTTGGCTCAATACTTGGACAGGTACTTTTGGCTTCAGGCCACAGCTTTCCACTTGTCTTTGCCTTCATTGACATATCATTGTTTGCTAACATATAATGGGGGCTGCAATGGGTGCAAACGCTGGCCTTCTCCATTGCATCCAAAGGGCTCACAGACGCCGTGAGAGAGTGGCAGTCCTGGCTAGACGGAGAGGGGGCAACAGGCATCGGGAATGGAGGCCTTACCCACCCAGGGTATACCGCCAGCAGTTCTCCTATCTGAACATGTCTGACGAGCAGTGTGTTCGGAGGCTGCGATTCCGAAGGGAGGTGGTCACAGAGATCTGCCACCTGCTTGGCGGTGATCTGCAGCCACATCTGAGGAGCAGGACGTCTCTGTCAGTGGCAGTGAAGGTGACGGTGGCTCTCAACTTCTATGCCACCGGCTCCTTCCAATCCGCTACTGGGGACATTTCCAACATCTCCCAGTTCGCCGTGCATTGCAGCATCCGCCAGGTGACCAATGCCCTTTTCAAAAGGAGACGTCAGTTCATCTCCTTCTCCATGGCCCTTGCCAAGCAGCAACAGCGTGCAATGGGCTTTGCAGCATTCGCGGGCTTCCCCATGGTGCAGGGCGCCATTGACTGCACGCATGTGGCTTTGCGGGCACCTCTGGAGAATTCCGAGGATTACCGCAACTGGAAGGGCTACCATTCGCTCAACGTCCAGCTGGTGTGTGACCACAGGCAGCTCATCCTAGCTGTCAATGCCCGCTTTCCAGGCAGCAGCCACGATGCCTTCATCCTGCGCCAGACTTCTGTGGCAGACATGTTCCAGGCCCAGCCTCACCCACGAGGATGGCTTCTCGGGGACAAAGGCTATCCTTTGTGTACCTGGCTGATGACCCCGCTCCGTGCGCCCAGCACCCCTGCTGAAGAGGGATACAACGACAGCCATCAAGCGACCAGGAACATCATTGAGCAAACAATCGGCGTCCTGAAGCAACGGTTCCGCTGTCTGGATCGTTCCGGAGGAGCCCTACAATACTCGCCGGAGCGAGTCTCCCATTTTGTGGTCATGTGCTGCATGCTGCACAACCTGGCTATCCGCAGGACTCAGCCACTGCCACCAGAGATTGGAGGACCACCTGAGGAGGAAGAGGCGGAGGAGGAGGAGGAGGACCAGCACAGGAGGGAGGCAGAAAGTGCAAGGGCCGCCCGTCGCCGGCTTATTGAACGTCGGTTCTAGTCCCCTCTCAGGGAATGGCTTGTGCCAATGTCAGCAGATGAATGTAGCCGCTCCACAAGCCCTCAGCCGAGCAGGGCAACCAGGACTTGCAAAAAAAACCATGCACAGTGCGATTTAAGAACATTAATTTATTGCAAACCTCTGCCCTTCCCACATTACAACCTCATGTTGAGAAGCCCCCTCCAAAAACACAAAACTAACAGTCTCGGCCTTACAAAAACAAAGAAAGACACCAGTCTCGGCCTTACAAAAACACAACTACACCAGTCTCGGCCTTCAACAAACACAAAGCATTTGTGCAGACCTTCTACTTTTTGCCCTGCGAGGGCGATGCCTTTCGCATCCTTGCCTGGCCCCTGCCCGCCCTGCAGCTCCTCCTCAATGGGAGCCCAGTGACTGCAGCAAGGCTGGGGGAAGGCTGCTGAGGGTCAGGTGGCAAGATGGCAGATGCCCTTGGGGGTCGGCCTGCACCAGCTCTGGCCCTGGAGGGGCCGGCTGCTGACTGCTCCAACTCTGCTTGGGCGGCAGCAGTCTGTCCAGCGGCTCGTGGCAGCTGCAATGGCGGAGTGGCAGTGTCGGCTGCAGGAATGGTGCCAACCTGACAGATCGCAGGTGCTTCCTGGTCGCCTGATACATTGGCACTCGCACGGGCCAGCACTGCAGCATGTGCAGCAAACAGCTGAAGAACAGACTGCTGGGCTGCTGCTGCGCGGCGAGTGCCCTGGTGATGCCTGGCTGATCCAGCGAGGGTGGCAGCAGTTAGTGCCCGTGTGGCCCTGGTCTGTGTCCGCATGACAACAGCCAGTGAATGGACGGCACGACTGAGCACTTGGCTCGAAGCTGCCTGTGCTGCCGCGAAGTCCTGTAGACTCCTGGCCTGTGCTGCTCCAAATTGCTGCACACTCCTTGACAGAGACTCAATGGAGTCAGGCATCCTTGCCACTGCAGCCATGAGCTCATTGTGCCTGCGCTCAGCCTGGACGGCCATTTCCTCCAGGAGCCGCACCTCCTCTGCGCTCACCGTCGCAGGACTGGAGGCCGCACTCACCCTCTGGGGAGAAGTCCGCCGAGCTTCCCCACCCCTCCCGCGTTGCTGCAGGCCGCTGGGCCCCGGAGCTTCACTCTCCTCCGACCCTTCCCCCCGGCTCCCCTCCAGGGAAGACATGTCCCCTTCATCGCCATGGGCTGGCGTGGCTGAGGGTGGCACTGATGGGCCGGCTCCCTCTTCCTCCTCCTCGAATTCGGAATCGCTGACAGTGGCAGCTTGAGGGCCCGCCTCCTCACCTGGCGATTCACCATCTGAAAGCAGGAAGGCACAAGAGTAGCTTTAGAGTGAGGACAGGGCGGCAGCGAGGGATGCATGAGTGCTGCCATGCACTGCATTGGTCGGACAGTGGCAAAGGATGCTGATCTGAGGCGCAAGTGGAAAGAGAGAGGTCAATAAGGTGATGCCCTTACCATTGGTGCCCAGAACAGGGTCGGCATCTCCACTGGCGACGGGGCCAATCAGCCGGCCTGCCATAATGCGCTCCACACGCTGGTCGAGGTCGGAGAGCTCTTTGACGTCAGGACGGCCTCCCCCGGTCTCACTTAGTTTCCGCCGGTTGTGCGCCACCTTGGCCTGCAAGAGAAAGGACGGCCTCTAAGTACAGTGTGAAGCCCTGATCTTTTCTGCACTGCCTCCCATGGTCGAATAGCTTGTACAGTGTGAAGCCCTGATCTTGTCTGCAATGCCTCCCATGGTGGACTGGCCCTGACAGTGTGAAGCCCTGATCTTGTCTGCAATGCCTCCCATGGTTGAATAGCTTGTACAGTGTGTAAAGTGCTGAATGTGCAAGTGATTTTCATGACAGTCCCATAGCTGCTGGATGAGGGCTGGCCATTCTGGCTTTCAGGTCCCTTTGCCCATAAACTGAGGTGCACATGCAGGGATGAGGAGGACACTGGAAAGGGTACTCACCCTGGCAACCCGAGTGAGGTCGTTGAACTTTTTCCGGCATTGCACAGGAGTCCTGGCAACCACGCTGTTGGAAGTCACCCTGTTTGAGACCTCCCTCCAGGCTTTCCGGTAGGCGCTGGGCAGTGGCCTCCTGCCACCTTCTGGGAACAGAACATGGCGCCTGCGCTCCACTCCACCAACCAGCACCCTCAGGTCACCGTCGCTGAAGCACTGCGCTCTCTCCCTGGCCTTCTCCATAGCCCTGGGCGTTGTGCAGATGAAGCAGAAGTGGTCAGGCCTAGGTTGAGGGCTGCAGTGTGCAGGGCGTGGCAGGCAAACAAATCCACCCTCCCCCTTTAAGAGCTGACCGGCGCCAGAGTGTCTGCTGTCAATCAACAACTCGCCGCACCTGCGCTGCGCCCGGCCTTGGGGGTATCGCTCAGCACCGCCGGCTTAGTGCCTAAAGATAGTCGTGCATTGCCTGTTTTAGTGCAGCAGCAACCTCTTGGGGCGATGCGACTGAATATCGGCGAAGGTGGCGCGACTTTGCGCCGGGCGCAAACTTTAGCGGCCGCCCGACTTTAGCGCCCCAAACGTGTCTATACTGAATTTCTAGGCCTAAAGATTTTCTTCCTGGACTATGCTGAATTAGTTCACCTCAAGTCAGATTGCAAAAGGAGTGCTACAATTCAACTTAGTGTCTCTGGGCTAGGGAGATGAAAATCTTCCAGTGTTTTCACTCCTGAGCATTGTACAGTGATTCTTCACTAGAAAATTCATGTGTGGACATTGGGTGAGGAGAGGGTTGGCTTCAGCTATGATGCCATCCACAATAAAACAGCCCCTCAACTCTCACTATTTAGGTTTACACATGAAGAATGGTTACTTACACGAGGTAGTGGTGCACAGCCAAAACCTGTAAAACTGTACACCAATAGCAATTCTTTCACAAATAAATGGAGAAATTGACCCCCAACACCTACTCCGCATCAACGGCACCTTCCCGTGCAAGCGCAGGAGCTGCAACACCTGACCTTTGACATAGAAACATAGAAGATAGGAGCAGGAGTAGGCCATTCAGCCCCTGGAGCCTGCTCCGCCATTTAATGAGATCATGGCTGATCATCCAAATTCAGTACCCTGTCCCTGCTTTCTCCCCATATCCCTTGATCCCTTTAGCCTTAAGAAATATATCTAACTCCTTCTTGAATATATTTCATGAATTGGCCTCAACTGTCTTCTGTGGTAGAGAATTCCACAGGTTCACCACTCTCTGGGTGAAGAAATTCCTCCTCATCGCAGTCCTAAATGGCTTACCCTATATCCTTAGACTGTGACCCCTGGTTCTGGAATCACCCGCCATCGGGAACAACCTTCCTGCATCTAGTCTGTCCAATCCTGTTAGAATTTTATAAGTTTCAATGAGATCCCCTCTCATTCTTCTAAACTCTAGCGAATACAAGCCCAATCGACCCAATCTCTCTTCAAACGTCATTCCTGCCATCCCAGGTATCAGTCAGTGAAGCTTCGCTGCACTCCCTCCATGGCAAGAACATCCTCCCTCAGATAAGGTGACCAAAACTGCACACAATACTCAAGGTGTGGTCTCACCAAGGCCCTGTACAACTGCAGCAAGACACCCTTGTTCCTGTACTTGAATCCTCTCGCTATGAAGGCCAACATACCATTTGCCTTCTTAACCGCCTGCTGCACCTGCATGCTTACCTTCAGCGACTGGTGCACAAGGACACCCAGGTCTCATTGTGCTTCCCCTTTTCCCAATCTATTGCCGTTCAGATAATAATCTGTCTTCCTGTTTTTGCACCAAAGTGGATAACCTCGCATTTATCCACATTATACTGCATCTGCCATGCATCTGCCCAATCACCCAACCTGTCCAAATCATACTGGAGTTTTGCTGCATCCTCCTCACAGCACACACGCCCACCCAGCTTTGTGTCGTCTGCAAACTTGGAGATATTACATCTAGTTCCCTCGTCCAGATCATTAATATATATTGTGAATAACTGGGGACCTTGCACCGATCCCTGCGGTATCCCACTAGTCACTGCCTGCCACTTGGAAAAGGACCCGTTTATTCCAACTCCTTGCTTCCTGTCTGCCAACCAGTTCTCTATCCAAGTCAGTACCTTACCCCCAATCCCATGTGCTTTAACTTTGCACGCTAATCTCTTATGCGGGACCTTATCGAAAGCCTTCTGAAAGTCCAAATACACCACATCACTGGTTCTCCTTTATCTACTCTATCAGTTACATCCTCAAAAAATTCCAGTAGATTAGTCAAGCATGATTTACCTTTTGTAAATCCATGTTGACTTTGTCCGATCCTGTCACTGTTTTCCAAGTGCTCTGCTATTACATCTTTTATAATGGACTCTAGCATTTTCCCCACTACCGATGTCAGGCTTACCGGTCATTAATTCCCCGTTTTCTCTCTACCACCCTTTTTAAATAGTGGGGTTACATTAGCTACCCTCCAATCCATGGGAACTATTCCAGAGTCTATAGAATTTTGGAAGATGACCAGCAATGCATCTACTGTTTCTAGGGCCACTTCCTTAAGTACCCTACGATGTAGATTATCAGGCCCTGGGGATTTATCGGCCTTCAATCCCATCAATTTCCCTAACACCATTTCCCTACAAATACTGATTTCATTCAGTTCCTCCCTCGCATTAGATCCTATGTTCCCCGACATCTCTGGGAGTTTATTTGTGTCCTCCTTTGTGAAGACAGAACCAAAGTATGTATTTAATTGGTCCACCATTTCTTTGTTCTCCATTATAATTTCCCCTGATTATGACTGCGAGGAACCTACGCTTGACTTCACCAATCTTTTTCTCTTCACATATCTATAGAAGCTTTTACAGTCAGTTTTTATGTTCCCTGGAAGCTTACTCTCATACTCTATTTCCCCCCTCTTAATTAATCCCTTTGTCCTCCTTTGCTGAATCCTAAACTGCTCCCAATCCTCAGGTTTGCTGCTTTTTCTGGCCAGTTTATATGTCCTCTCCTTGGATCTTATGCTATCCCTAATTCCCCTTGTTAGCCACGGTTGAGTCACCTTTTTGTTTTATTTTTATGCCAAACAGGGATGATCAAATTCTGTAGTTCATCCATGCGATCTTTGAATGTTTGCCATTACTTCACCACCATCAACCCTTTAAGTAACATTCCCCAATCGATCATAGCCAACTCGTGCCTCATACCATTGTAGTTTCCTTTATTTAAATTCAGGACCCTAGTCTCTGAGTCAACTACTGCACTCTCCATCTTAATGAAGAATTCTATCATATTATGATTGCTCCTTCCCAAGGAGCCTCGCACAATAAGATTGCTAATTAATTCTTTCGCATTACATAATACCCAGTCTAAGATGGCCTGATCTCTAGTTGGTTCTTCGACATAGTGGTCCAGGAAACCATCCCGTATACACTCCAGGAATTCCTCCTCCACAGTATTGTTACTAATTTGGTTAGCCCAATCTATATGTAGATTAAAGTCACCCATGATAACTGCTGTGCCCTTATTGCATGCATCTCTAATTTCCCTTTTAATGCCATCCCCAAACTCAGCATTACTGTTTGGGGGTTTGTATACAACTCCCACTAACGTTTTCTGCCCCTTGGTATTTCTCAGCTCTACCCATACAGATTCCACATCAGCAGAGCTAATATCCTTCCTTACTATTGTGTTAATCTCCTCTTTAACCAGCAATGCTACCCCACCTCCTTTTCCTTTTTGCCTGTCTTCCTGTATATTGAATGCCCCTGGATGTTGAATTCCCAGCCTTCGTCACCCTGGAGCCATGTCTCCGTAATCCCAATTATATCATTTCCATTTACATCTATTTGTGCAGCTAATTCATCCACCTTATTACGAATGCTCCTCGCATTAAGACACAAAGCCTTCAGGCTTGTTTTATTAACACTCTTAGACCTTTTAGAATTATTATTTACTGTGGCCATGTTTGATTTACACCCTTGATTTCTCTGACTGCCACTTTTGCTTTTCTCCTTCCTGTCTTTTGCTTCTATCCTTGCTTCCCTTTCCTCTGTCTCCCTGCACAGGTTACCAAACCCCTGCTATTTTAGTTTAAACCCTCCCCAACAGCACTAACAAACACTCCCCCATGGACATCAGTCCCGGTCCTGCCCAGGTGCAAACCATCCAATTTGTACTTGTCCCACCTCCCCCAGAACTGGTTCCAATGTCCCAGGAATTTGAATCCCTCCCCCTTGCACCATTCCTCCAGCCACGTATTCATCTGAAATATCCTTCTATTTCTACTCTGACTAGCATGTGGCACTGGTAGCGATCCTGAGATTACGACCTTTGAGGTCCTATTTTTTAATTTACCTCCTAACTCCCTATATTCAGCTTTTAGTACCTCATCCCGGTTTTTACCTATATCGTTGGTACCTATATGCACCATGACAACTGGCTGTTCACCCTCCCCTTCCAAAATATTCTGCAGCCGTTCAGAGACATCCTTGACCCTTGCACCAGGGAGACAACATACCATCCTGGTGTCTCATTTGCGGCTGCAGAAACAACTATCCATTCCCCTTACAATAGAATCCCCTATCACTATAGCTCTCCCGTTCTTATTCCTCCCGTCCTGTGCATCAGAACCACCCATGGTGCCAGGAAGTTGGCTGCTGCTGCCTTTCCCCATTAAGCCATCTCCCTGAACAATATCCAAAGCGGTATATCTGTTTGAGAGGGGGGTGGCCACAGGGGACCCCTGCACTACCTGCCTGCACTTACTACTCTGCCTGGTGGTCACCCATTCCCTTCATGCCTGTGCAGCCTTGACCTGTGGTGTGACCAACTGATCAAACGTGCTTTCCATGACATCCTCAGCATTGCATATGCTCCAGTATGTATCCATTCGCAGCTCCAGCACCGCAATGCGGTCTGCCAGTAGCTGCAGCTGGATACACTTCCTACACACATGGTCGTCAGGGACACAGGAAGTGTCCCTGATTTCCCACATAGTGCAGGAGGAGCATGCCACGGGGCCGAGTTGTGCTGTTATGACTTACCCTTTAATTAATTTAAATTAAATTAACTCAAATCAACACCACTAATTACACTACAATTAAATGATATACTCAAGGACCCTTGTTTACTCACACTCCCCGCTACACAACAGAGACCTTAGAAACTATAACCACAACAATTATGACCTTCTAAACTTTATAAACTATTAACCTTAACTGTCAAACTATAGAGTAGTATAAATACTCACCTTGCTGTACTCACCCAATCAGCTGCTTCCTCTTGCCTGCGTCACTTTGAATCATGATGTGGCTCTGGAACACAGCCGCTGGTCTGCGAGATTGGTAAGCCTCTGAAAAAACCCGTGAAACTGAGTTTCAATATGCACTGTACTCTCCTGCTGCTCCCGACACCGGCCTCTTCCTACAGGGTGAAAAGTTAGGAAAAGTTAGGAAAAACAAAGGCGAAGCAAGGGAGATTCTCTTTCCACTCCTCACCTAACTCTGACTCACCCAACTCGCAGCACTCTGCTGAAACCGCACTCTGATGCAGAGAGGATGTTACCCCTCGTGGGGAAATCTAGAACTCGGGGGCCATAGTTTCAGAATAAAGGGTCACCCTTTTAGAACTGAGATGAGGAGGAATTTCTTCTCTCAGAGGGTCGTAAATCTGTGGAATTCTCTGCCCCAGAGAGCCATGGAGGCTGGGTCATTAAATACATTTAAGATGGAGATAGACAGATTTTTGCAAAATTAGAGAGTGAAAGGTTATGGGGGCAGGGAAGTGGCTTTTGTTGTGTATGTACCTTTAAGAAAACTGTTTTACAGCTCCTGTATACTGTAGCACCGGCAGTGACCACACCTGTATATAAAGCCGGAGCAGGCTTCTGTATTTCAGTCTTGAGACTACTCTATTCCAGTAAATACCTGTTGATTGTTAAGTTACAGCATCCGTGTAGTTCTTGGGGAAACATCCTATTTAACGAATCACGGGTCTAACAGTGGCGACGAGTGTCGATTCGAATCTACCTGCAACTCTGCATTTCCCTTTGAGGATTCGCTCCGGGAGGGCAGTGGAAGAAAGTCGAGGCCAGAAACACGGGCGTCGACCACGAGCAACCGCCCAGTCGTCCGGCAGAGAGTGAACATCACAGGGGAGGCTGTGGAGAGCCGGGCTTGGTTCCCCAGCCACGACGATCAGCAACAGACTGATGACAGGTACAGTGCAGACCCTTCCCGGACAGCGGCGACTGGAGCCGACCGACGGCAGAGAAAAAGCCGAGCAGCGTCGACGGGGTAAGATAGAGGGTGAAGCGCACAGGGCGCAGCTGGGGGTTGAAAACCGAGCGGCGTCGAGGAAAAACAAAACGGAGAGAGGGTAAAGCAGCAGCCGGGTTCAGGACCAAGCGGCGGAAACGGGAAAGGCGCACAGAAAAAAAAAATGCGCAGAGCACAGCCAGGGCTCAAGGGCTGAACAGTGTCCGCAGGGAGAAGAAGGGAGAGCGCGGGAGATGCCATTGAGCCGCGGAGAAGAAGGAAGAGCGCGGGAGACGCCATTTTTAGAAGCCGCAGCGGAGAAGAAGGGCGAGCGCGGGAAGAAAGGAAAGCGCGGGAGACGCCATTTTGTGCCAGCGGAAAAGAAGGGAAAGCACGGGAGACGCCATTTTTGACAGTTAAATCACACCCAGGGATGCCGAAGAGTGGCAGTATCTTTATGTTCGACAATGAAGTCGAAGATTGGGCGACATATGTGGAACGTATTGAGGTGTACTGCAGGGCGAATGAAGTGCCAGATGCTAGGAAAGCACTGGTTTTGTTAAATTCCATGGGTGCAAAAACTTATGGGTTACTGCGAAACCTAATAACCCCAGAGAAGCCTGTGAATAAGAATTTTGAAAGCATAGTAGAAATCCTACAGGACCACTTAAACCCCACACCGCTGCTGATAGCAGAACGATTTAAGTTCCATAAAAGGAACCAACACAAAGACGAAAGCAATGCTGAGTACTTAACGGAACTGCGCAAGCTATCGAAACACTGCCAGTTTGGAGCGGGACTAGCAGATACGTTAAGGGACAAGTTTGTGTGTGGGCTTTAAAGTGAAGGAACCCAGAAACGGCTTCTATCAGAAAAGGACCTTACGCTGGACAAGGCTTTCAGTATGGCAGTATCACATGAAGCAGCCGCAAGGGGCGCTGCAGAGATACCACGGAGACCGCAAGAATATGGCACCAATGAAATGTCCTATGGAACAGGGAAGTGTTATCGCTGCGGCAGAACAACACACGACCAGAAGGATTGTTGGTTCAAGGACCAAGTGTGCAGACAGTGTGGAAAAGCAGGACACATAGCAAGAGTCTGCAGGTCTGGGAAGAAGACCAACAGCAAGAAATCTCCACAGGAGAAGTACAAAAAGGTACACAAGGTGATGGACAGTAGTTCAGACGAACAGAAAAGTGACACAGACTCCGGAAGCAAGGAGCTGGGTTGTCTGAAACTACATAAGGTAACCAAAATGTAGGATCAACAGACTACCTGGGTTACACTCAAGATAGACGGAGTCCAAGTGAAAATGGAATTGGACACAGGATCAGCCCTAACAGTCATAAACCAAAGGGACTACAAGCGGCTATTTTCACATATACCCTTGAAAGCTACAGAGATTGTCTTGAAGACGTACACGGGGCAAAAAGTCTACCCCAAAGGAAAAATAAGGGTGAAAGTGATATACAAAGGCCAGGAAATACCTAAAATGGACTTATATGTATTGCCAGATGGAGGACCACCACTGCTAGGACGTGAATGGATCCGGAAGATACAATTAGATTGGCATTCCATACAGGCACTGAAGGTTCAGACCAAAAAGGATGACGACATCACACCTGGACGACTGTCAAAAATGCTAACTGACGCAAAAGAAGTGTTCCAGGAGGGACTCGGAACACTAAAAGGCATAACAGCAACGATTAAAATAGAGGAAAATGCAAGCCCAAAGTTCCTTAAGGCCAGACCAGTGCCTTATGCGATCAGACCAGCCGTCGAAGCAGAGCTGGAAGGGTTGGAACGTTCAGGAGTACTGTCCAAAGTAGACTGGAGCGAGTGGGCTACACCCATCGTTCCTGTAATGAAGAGGTTGTTGAGTAATACGCCTGGGGAACCAAAGAAGGTCCGCATCTGTGGGGATTTTAAGGTGACAGTGAACCCAATCCTTCACACGGTACAATATCCGCTTCCACGAATTGAGGATATTTTCGCCTCGCTATCTGGAGGTAAACGCTTCACCAAAATTGATCTAGCCCAGGCGTACTTGCAAATGGAGGTAGAAGAAGCCTCAAAACAATACCTCACGATCAACACTCATAAAGGTCTCTATCAATACAATCGGCTGGTGTTCGGGGTAGCATCGGCTCCGGCTATTTGGTAAAGGGCAATGGATCAAGTCCTGCAAGGGATTCCAGGGACCCAGTGTTATTTGGACGACATCCTGGTCACGGGTGAAAATGACAGTGATCACCTCGCCAACTTGGAGAAGGTGCTCACCAGATTAAAGGAATATGGGCTACGAGCTAATCGCCACAAGTGCGAGTTTTTCCAGAAGCAGATCTCATATTGTGGCCACGTCATTGATGAAGAGGGGTTACATAAGTCCCCTGAAAAGATTGAGGCAGTAGTCAAGGCTCCAGCACCGGAAAATGTGTCACAACTGAGGTCGTTCCTCGGGCTGGTAAACTACTACCATAAGTTCTTACCAAATTTGTCCACGGTATTACACCCACTGAACACCCTACTGCAAACAGGGATGCCATGGAAGTGGAATGACGAACATAGACGAGCTTTCCAGAAGTGTAAAGAATTGATCACATCAAAAGAGGTGTTGGCCCATTTCAACCCAGCACTACCAATTCGTTTGGCATGTGATGCATCACCCTATGGTATTGGAGCGGTGCTGTCGCACAAACTCCCGGACGGTTTGGAGAGGCCAGTAGCCTTTGCGCATCGGTCACTAACCTCAGCCGAGCGCAACTATGCCCAGATTGACAGGGAGGCCCTCAGCCTAGTATGGGGAGTTCAAAAATTCAACCACTATCTGCATGGTCAGAAGTTCACCTTGCTGACTGACCGCCAACCACTTGTCTCCATCTTTAATCCTAGGAAGGGCGTTCCAGTGATGACTGCACAACGGGTACAAAGATGGTCCCTGTTTCTAGGGGCGAATCAATATGAAATAGAATATAAAGGCATGAAACGGCATGGAAATGCTGATGGGCTATCACGCCTGCCACTGCCTACTGTGGAGGAAGCACCAGCAGTGGACCCTATCGAGATATTTTATTCGTCAATAATTGAACGATTGCCAGTAACGAACGCAGATATAGAGAAGGAGACCCGCAATGATCCGACACTGTCTCGGGTATATGATTTGACGGTGAGGGGATGGCCAACACATGGCGACTCACTGTTGCCAGCATTCTCATCCAGAAGAGAACAACTGTCAGTATGCCAGGGGACAGTGATGTGTGGATCCAGAGTGGTGATTCCACCCAAGTTAAGGGAGAGTGTGCTAAATGAGCTACATGAAGGTCATCTGGGGGGAGTGAAAATGAAAAGCCTTGCTAGGGCTTATGTGTGGTGGCCGGGAATCGATCAACAAATCGAAGACCTAACTAAGAGCTGCTTAGGATGCCAGAAGGTCCAAAATGCACCACCACATGCCCCTCTACACCCATGGGAGTGGCCCTCCTCTCCATGGCAACGGGTGCATATTGATTTTGCTGGTCCATTCATGGACTCAATGTTCTTAATAGCAGTGGATGCTCACTCGAAATGGGCTGAGGTGATAAATATGTCCTCAACCACTACAGAGAAAACGATTGCAGTCCTACCGACCATATTTGCCAGGAACGGCTTGCCAGAGCAGATTTGCTCTGATAATGGACCACAGCTTTTGTCCGAAGAGTTTCGAACATTTATGAGAAGGAATGGGGTAAGGCATTACACATCCGCCCCGTATCATCCAGCCACAAATGCATTGGCTGAAAGGTTCGTACAAACCTTTAAAAAGGCGATAAAGGCCATGTGCGACAATGAAATTCCACTACAGCATAAGGTGGACAATTTCCTATTAGCCTACAGAAATGCGACACATGCACTTACCAACCAGACCCTGGCCATGATGTTCTTTAACCGAAGGTTGAGATCACGTCTGGATTTGCTCAGACCCAATGTGCAAAGAAATGTTGAGGATAACCAATTCCAGCACATCAATGAGAAGCCGACAAGGAGCTTCAATGTAGGGCAACCAGTCTTGGCCCATGACTACCGAACAGAGAAATGGCAACCCGGAACTATATGCACAAGGCAGGGGCCATTAATGTACACAGTGGATGTCGGGGAGAACATTGTGAGACGCCACGTCGATCAGATCTTAGCGTCACAGGAACGAGTCAACCCCATGTCTCGAGTACCTGGGGATGAACCCGACGTACCGGTAGCATCTACCTCCGAACCAGTAGCCGTGGAAACCGATGAACTAACCGACGAAAAGGGGCCAGAATCGCCTCCGCACCAAGAACAAGAACCTCAGGAAAGGCGCTATCCCGAAAGGATGAGGAAGTCGCCCCAAAGACTGAATCTATAAATGGACTATTTTCAGTTAATGTTGCATTTTTAAAATGTTAATTGTTAAATGAATGTTATGGTACTGTTAATCTAAAAGGGGAGGAATTGTTGTGTATGTACCTTTAAGTCAGAACTACTTTTACAGCTCCTGTATACTGTAGCACCAGCAGTGACCACACCGGTATATAAGCTTTGCGCATGCCTCTGTACCCACAGTCTAGAGACTACCGTCCTCCAGTAAAGACCTGTTATTTGTTAACGTACAGCATCCATGTGATTATTTAATAATAGCGTATCCACTGAACCATGGATCCAACGGTGGTGACGAGTGTCGATTCGAATCTACCTGCAACATATTAAAAAAAAATAGTTGAGGCCAGGAACACGGGCGTCGACCACAAGCAACCGCCCAGCAGTCAGGCAGAGATCCAACTTCGCAGGGGAGTCTGTGGAGAGCCGGGCTTGGTTCCCCAGCCACAACGAGCAGTAAGAGACCGACGACAGGTCCAGCGCAGACCCTTCCCGAGCAGCGGCGGCTGGAGCCGACCGACGGCGGAGAGAAAGCCGAGCAGCGTCGACGGGGTAAGACAGAGGGTGAAGAGCGCAGGGTGCAGCCGGGGGTTGAACACCGAGCGGCGTCGAGAAAAAGAAAACAAACCGGAGAGAGAGAGGGTAAGAAACAGTTGGGTTCTAGACTGAGCAGCGTCGAAAAATATAAAAAGAAGAACGCGCAGAGCACAGCCAGTGCTCACGGGCTGAACAGGGTCCACGGGGCGAAGAAAGGGGAGACGCCATTGAGCCGCAGAGAGGAAGGAAGAGCGCGGGAGGCGCCATTTTTAGAATCCACAGCGGAGAAGAAGGGCGAGCGCGGGAAGGAAGGAAAGCGCGGGAGACGCCATTTTGTGCCAGCGGAGAAGAAGGGGAAGCGCGGGAGGCATCATTTGTAATAGTTAAATCACACCCAAGGATGCCGAAGAGTGGCAGTATCTCTACGTTCGACAATGAAGGCAAAGATTGGGCGACATATGTGGAACATATTGAGGTGTACTGCAGGGCGAATGAAGTGCCAGATGCTAATAAAGCACTGGTTCTGTTAAATTCCAAGGGTGCAAAAACTTATGGGTTACTGCGAAATGTAATAACCCTAGAGAAGCCGGTAAACAAGAATTTTGAAAGCATAGTAGAAATCTTACAGGACCACTTAAACCCCACACCGCTGCTGATAGCAGAATGATTTAAGTTCCATAAAAGGAACCAACACAAAGGCAAAAGCAATGCTGAGTACCTAACGGAACTGCGCAAGCTATCGAAACACTGCCAGTTTGGAGTGGAACTAGCAGACACGTTAAGGGACAAGTTTGTGTGTGGGCTACAAAGTGAAGGAACACAGAAACAGCTTCTATCAGAAAAGGACCTTACGCTGGACAAAGCTTTCATAGATACATAGATACATAGAGATAGGAACAGGAGTAGGCCATTCGGCCCTTCGAGCCTGCTCCGCCATTCAATGAGATCATGGCTGATCTTACCAGTTCAGTACCCCGTCCCCGCCTTTTCTCCGTAACCCTTAATCCCCTTAGCCTTCAAAAATATATCCAATTCTCTCTTGAAAATATTTATTGAATTAGCCTTCACAGCCCTCTGTGGCAGGGAATTCCACAGGCTCACCACTCTTTGAGTGAAGAAATTCTTCCTCATCTCTGTTTTAAATGATTTGCCCGCTATTTTTAGACTGTGGCCCCTGGTTCTGTGCTCCCCGGCCATTGGAAACATTCTCTCTGAATTCAGCCTGTCCAGGCCTGCCATAATTTTATATGTTTCGATGAGATCCCCTCTCAATCTTCTAAACTCCAGTGAGTACAAGCCCAAACTATTTAATCTCTCTTCGTAGGTCATTCCCGCCATTCCAGGTATCAGCCTGGTGAATCGCCGTTGCACTCTTTCCATGGCAAGAACATCCTTCCGCAGATGGGGCGACCAAAACTGTACACAATACTCCAGATGCGGTCTCACCAGCACCTTGTACAGCTGTAGTAAGGTATCCCTATTCCTATACTCGAACCCCCTTGATATGAAGGCCAACATACCATTTGCCTTCTTAATCGCCTGTTGCACCTGCATGCTCTCCTTCAGTGACTGGTGCACAAGAACACCCAGGTCCCTCTGCACTTCCCCATCTCCCAATCTATTGCCATTTAGATAATAATCTACCCTCCTGTTTTTACCCCCAAAGTGGATAACCTCGCATTTATCCACATTATAGTGCATCTGCCACGTATCCGCCCATTCCCCCAACCTGTCCAAATCGCACTGTAGCCTCCTGACATCCTCATCAGAGCCCACCCCTCCTCCTAGTTTAGTGTCGTCAGCGAATTTGGAAATATTGCATCCAATTCCCTGATCCAGATCATTTATATATATTGTGAACAGCTGGGGTCCCAGGACAGATCCTTGCGGCACCCCGCTGGTCACTGCCTGCCACTCCGAAAACGAGCCGTTTATTCCAACTCTCTGTTTTCTATCCGCCAGCCAGTTCTCTATCCACGTTAATACTTTGCCCCCAATTCCATGAGCCTTAATTTTGCATGATAATCTTTTGTGTGGAACCTTATCGAAGGCTTTCTGGAAGTCAAGGTACACCACATCCACTGGCTCTCCCCCATCTATTTTACCAGTTACTTCCTCAAAAAATTCCAGCAGATTAGTCAAACACGATTTACCCTTTGTAAATCCATGTTGACTCTGTCCGATCCTTTCCCCATTTGTCAAGTGCTCCGCTATTTTATCCTTAATAATGGACTCTAGCATTTTGCCCACAACCGATGTAAGGCTTACTGGTCTATAATTCCCTGCTTTCTCTCTACCCCCCTTTTTAAATATTGGGGTAACATTAGCTACCCTCCAATCCACGGGTACTGTTCAGTATGGCAGTATCACACGAAACAGCCGCAAGGGGCGCTGCAGAGATACAACGGAGACCGCAAGAATATGGCACCAATGAAATGTCCTATGGAACAGGGAAGTGCTATCGCTGCGGCAGAACAACACATGACCAGAAAGATTGTTGATTCAAGGACCAAGTGTGCAGACAGTGTGGGAAATCAGGACACATAGCAAGAGTCTGCAGGTCTGGGAAGAAAACCAACAGTAAGAAATCTCCACAGGAGAAGTACAAAAAGGTACACCAGGTGATGGACAGTGGTTCAGACGAACAAAAAAGTGACACAGACTCCGGAAGCAAGGAGCTGGGTTGTCTGAAACTACATAAGGTAACCGAAATGGAGGATCACCAGACTATCTGGGTTACACTCAAGATAGACGGAGTCCAAGTGGAAATGGAATTGGACACAGGGTCAGCTCTAACAGTCATAAATCAAAGAGACTACAAGCGGCTATTTTCACACATACCCTTGAAAGCTACAGAGATTGTCTTGAAGACGTATACAGGGCAAAAAGTCTACCCCAAAAGAAAAATAAGGGTGAAAGTGACATATAAAGGCCAGGAAATACCTAAAATGGATATATATGTGTTGCCAAATAGAGAACCACCACTGCTAGGACGTGAATGGATCCGGAAGATACAATTAGATTGGCATTCCATACAGGCACTGAAGGTTGAGGCCAAAAAGGATGACGACGTCACACCTGGACGACTGTCAAAAATGCTAACTGACACAAAAGAAGTGTTCCAGGAGGGACTAGGAAAAATAAAAGGAATAACAGCAACGATTAAAATAGAGGAAAATGCAAGCCCAATGTTTCTGAAGGCCAGACCAGTGCCTTATGTGATCAGACCAGCTGTGGAAGCAGAGCTGGAAGGGTTAGAACGTTCAGGAGTACTGTCCAAAGTGGACTGGAGCGAGTGGGCTACACCCATCGTTCCTGTAATGAAGAGGTCGTTGAGTAATACGCCTGGGGAACCAAAGAAGGTCCGCATCTGTGGGGATTTTAAGGTGACAGTGAACCCAGTCCTTCACACGGTGCAATATCCGCTTCCATGAATTGAGGATATTTTCGCCTCGCTATCTGGAGGTAAACGCTTCACCAAAATTGATCTAGCCCAGGCGTACTTGCAAATGGAGGTAGAAGAAGCTTCGAAACATTACCTTACGATCAACACTCATAAAGGTCTCTATCAATACAACCGGCTGGTGTTTGGAGTAGCCTCGGCTCCGGCTATCTGGCAAAGGGCGATGGATCAGGTCCTGCAAGGGATTCCAGGGACCCAGTGTTATTTGGACGACATCTTGGTCACGGGCGAAAATGATGGTGATCACCTCGCCAACTTGGAGAAGGTGCTCACCAGATTAAAGGAGTATGGGCTACCAGCTAATCGCCACAAGTGCGAGTTTTTCCAGAAACAGATCTCGTATTGTGGCCACGTCATCGATGAAGAGGGGTTACATAAGTCCCCTGACAAGATTGAGGCAGTAGTCAAGGCTCCAGCACCAGAAAATGTGTCACAACTGAGGTCGTTCCTCGGGCAGGTAAACTACTACCACAAGTTCTTACCAAATTTGTCTACGGTATTACACCCGCTGAACACCCTACTGCAAACAGGGGTACCATGGAAGTGGGATGACGAACATAGACGAGCTTTCCAGAAGTGTAAAGAATTGATCACATCAAAAGAGGTGTTGGCCCATTTCAACCCAGCACTACCAATTCATTTGGCATGTGATGCATCACCCTACGGTATTGGAGCGGTGCTGTCGCACAAATTCCCAGATGGGTTGGAGAGGCCAGTAGCCTTTGTGTCTCGGTCACTAACCTCAGCCGAGCGCAACTACGCCCAGATTGACAGGGAGGCCCTCAGCCAAGTATGGGGAGTAAAAAAATTCAACCACTATCTGCATGGGCAAAAGTTCACCTTGCTGACTGACCACCAACCACTTGTCTCCGTCTTTAATCCTAAGAAGGGCGTTCCAGTGATGACTGCACAGCAGTTACATAGAAACATAGAAGATAGGAGCAGGAGTAGGCCATTTGGCCCTTCGAGCCTGCTCCGCCATTCAATGAGATAATGGCTGATCACCCAAATTCAGTACCCTGTCGCTGCCTTCTCCCCATATCCCTTGATCCCTTTAGCCTTAAGAAATATATCCAACTCTTTTTTGAATATATTTAATGAACTGGCCTCCACCGCCCTCTGTGGCAGAGAATTCCACAGGTTCACCACTCTCTGGGTGAAGAAATTCCTCCTCATTTCAGTCCTAAATGGCTTACCCCTTATCCTTAGACTGTGACCCCTGGTTCTGGACTCCCCGGCCATCATAAACATCCTTCCTGCATCTAGTCTGTCCAGGCCTGACAGAATTTTATAAGTTTCGATGAGATCCCCTCTCAATCTTCTAAACTCCAGTGAGTACAAGCCCAATCGACACAATCTCTCCTCATACGTCATTCCTGCCTTCCCAGGTATCAGCCTGGTGAATCTTCGCTGCACTCCCTCCATGGCAAGAACGTCCTTCCTCAGGTAAGGCGACCAAAACTGCACACAGTACTCAAGGTGCGGTCTCACCAAGGCCGTGTACAACTGTAGCAAGACAACCTTGTTCCTGTACTCGAACCCTCTTGCTACGAAGGCCAACATACCATTTGCCTTCTTAACCGCCTGCTGCACCTGCATGCTTACCTTCAGCGACTGGTGCACAAGAACACCCAGGTCTCTTTGCACTTCCCCTTCTCCCAATCTATTACCATTCAAATAATAATCTGCCTTCCTGTTTTTGCCACCAAAGTGGATAACCTCACATTTATCCACATTATAGTGCATTTGCCATGTTTCTGCCCAATCACCCAATCTGTCCAAATCGTACTGGAGTTTCACGACATCCTCCTCACAGCCTACCCTCCCACCCAGCTTTGTGTCATCTGCAAATTTGGAGATATTACATCTAATTCCCTCGTCCAGATCATTAATACATATTGTGAACAGCTGGGGTCCTAGGACTGATCCCTGCGGTACCCCACTAGTCACTGCCTGCCACTCAGAAAACGACCCGTTTATTCCAACTCTTTGCTTTCTGTCCGCCAACCAGTTCTCTATCCAAGTCAATGCCTTGCCCCCAATCCCATGTGCCTTAATTTTGCACGCTAATCTCTCATGTGGGACCTTATCGAAAGCCTTCTGAAAGTCCAAATACACCACATCCACTGGTTCTCCCTTATCTATTTTACCAGTTACATCCTCAAAAAATTCCAGTAGATTAGTCAAGCATGATTTACCTTTTGTAAATCCATGTTGACTTTGTCCGATCCTGTCACTGCTTACCAAAGATGGTCCCTGTTTCTAGGGGCGAATCAATATGAAATAGAATATAAAGGCACGAAACAGCATGGGAACGCTGATGGGCTATCGCGCCTGCCACTGCCTACTGTGGAGGAAGCACCAGCAGTGGACCCTATCGAGATACTTTATTCGTCAATAATTGAACGATTGCCAGTAACAAATGCGGATATAGAGAAGGAGACCCGCAATGATCCGATGCTGTCACGGGTATATGAATTGACGGTGAGGGGATGGCCAACACATGGTGACTCACTGTTGCCAGCATTCTCATCCAGAAGAGAACAGCTGTCAGTATGCCAGGGGACAGTGATGTGTGGATCCAGAGTGGTGATTCCACTCAAGTTAAGGGAGAGAGTGCTAAATGAGCTACATGAAGGTCATCTGGGGGGAGTGAAAATGAAAAGCCTTGCTAGGACTTATGTGTGGTGGCCGGGAATCGATCAACAAATCGAAGACCTAACTAAGAGCTGCTTAGGATGCCAGAAGGTCCAAAATGCACTACCACATGCCCCTCTACACCCATGGGAGTGGCCCTCCTCTCCATGGCAACGGGTGCATATTGATTTTGCTGGTCCATTCATGAACTCAATGTTCTTAATAGCAGTGGATGCTCATTCGAAGTGGCCTGAGGTGATAAAATTGTCCTCAACCACTACAGAGAAAACGATTGCAGTCCTACAGACCATATTTGCCAGAAAAGGTTTGCCAGAGCAGATTTGCTCTGATAATGGACCACAGTTTGTGTCCGACGAGTTCCAAAAATTCATGAAAAGGAATGGGGTAAGGCATTGCACATCCGCCCCGTATCATCCAGCCACAAATGGATTGGCTGAGAGGTTCGTACAAACCTTTAAGAAGGCGATAAAGGCCATGTGCGATGATGAAATTCCACTACAGCATAAGATGGACAATTTCTTATTAGCCTACCGAAACGCGACACATGCACTTACCAACCAGACCCCGGCCATGATGTTCTTTAACCGAAGGTTGAGATCTCGTCTGGACTTGCTCAGACCAAATGTGCGAAGAAACGTTGAGGACAAACAATTCCAGCACATCAATGTGAAGCCGACAAGGAGCTTCAATGTAGGGCAACCAGTCTTAGCCCATGACTATCGAACAGAGAAGTGGCAAACCGGAATGATATGTACAAGGCAGGGGCCATTAATGTACACAGTGGATGTCGGGGAGAACATTGTGAGACGCCACGTCGATCAGATCTTAGCATCACAGGAACGCGTCAACCCCATGTCTCGAGTACCTGGGGATGAACCCGACATACCGGTAGCATCTACTTCAGACCCAATAGCAGTGGAACCCGATGAACTACCCGATGAAAAGGGGTCAGAATCGCCTCTGCACCAAGAACAAGAACCTCTGGAAAGGCGCTGTCCCGAAAGGGTCAGGAAGCCGCCCCAAAGACTGAATCTATAAATGGGCTTTTGTTGTTTAATGTACATGTTGAAATGTTAATTGTTATTTGAATATTAGGGGTATTACTATTCTAAAAGGGGAGGAATTGTAGTGTATGTGCCTTTAAATCAGAACTACTTTTAGAGCTCCTGTATACTGTAGTACCGGCAGTGACCACACCGGTATATAAGCTTTGCGCATGCCTCTGTACCCCCAGTCTAGAGACTACCCTCCTCCAGTAAAGACCTGTTATTTGTTAATGTACAGCATCCGTGTGATTATTTAATAATAGCATATCCACTGAACCACGGATCCAACAGTGACCACACCTGTATATAAAGCCGGAGCAGGCTTCTGTACTTCAGTCTTGAGACTACTCTACTCTAGTAAATACCTGTTGATTGTTAAGTTACAGCATCCGTGTAGTTCTTGGGGAAACATCCTATTTAAAGAATCACGGATCTAACAGCTTTGAGCCCAAGATCAGCCATGATTTTATTGAATGGCGGAGGAGGCTCGAGGGGCTAAGTGGTCTCTTCCTGCTACTATTTCTTATGTTCTTATGTTCCACCAAACAGGGACCTGATGGATGCCTCATTTGAGCATGTCTTTTCCAACTAGGAGAGCCAACATGATATGTTGCCATGATTCTACTTTTTTTAAAAATTACAGCCAAAGGAAGGATGACCTTTTCTCAGGAGGAAGACATTTTTGTACTCCTCCCCATTCCCCCCACTCCCCTGTCACTTATTTGTAGATGGAGCAATTTAGATTCAAGTTATTTATTTGCTGTATCAAAACTGCAAGATGGACAACTGATTTACAATTCAGAAGGGAGACAAATTCATTATTTAATCCATTAAGCTAGAATAATTATATATCTGATATAAAAACAGAAAATGCTGGAGATACTCAGCAGGTCAGGCAGCATCTGTGAAGTGAGAAAGGGAGTTAAGATTTCAGGTCGATGACCTTTCGTCAGAACTGGAAAAAAGCAGGAAATGGAACAGATTTTTAAGCAAGTGTAGGAGCTGGGAAAGGGGGGAGGGGATGAAAGGACAAAAGGGAAGGTCTGTGATAGGATAGAAGGCAGGAGAGGTTAAGAGACATTAAGAGACATTAGGAGATATTCAAGGCAAAAGGTGGCTCTAGATGTAGTGTAAATTGCGCTGGCAGAATGATAAGCAGCTGCCATGTGGGAGAGAAGAAAAGAAAACACAAACAAAAAAAAAGTGTGAAAAAAATACATATATGACAGGGGCCGAGGTTATGATCTGAAATTGTTGAACTCTATGTTGAGTCCAGAAGGCTGTAAAGTGCCTAATCGAAAGATGAGGTGCTGTTCCTCGAGCTTACGTTGAGCTTCAGCAGAACAGTGTAAGAGGCCGAGGACGGTGAGGTCTGAGTGGGAGTGGAGCGGAGAATTAAAGTGACAGGCGACCGTAAGCTCGGGGTCCCCCTTACGGATGGAACGGAGGTGTTCCGCAAAGCGGTCACCCAATCTGCGTTTGGTCTCCCCAAAGTAGAGGAGACCGCATTGTGAGCAGCGAATACAGTATAGTAAATTGCAAGAAGTACAAGTAAATCGCTGTTTCACCTGGAAGGGGTGTTTGGGTTCCTGGACAGTGGGAAGGGTGGAGGTAAAAGGGCATGTGTTGCATCTCCTGCACTTGCATGGGAAGGTGCCGGGTGAAGGGGCAGGGGTGTTGTGGGTGATAGAGGAGTGGACCAGTGTGTCACGGAGGGAGTGGTCCCTTCGGAATGCTGAAAGGGGAGGTGAGGGGAAGATGTGTTTGGTGGTGGAGTCACGCTGGAGGTGGCGGAAATGGCGGAGGATGATCCATTGAATGTGGAGGCTGGTGGGGTGAAAGGTGAGGACAAGGGGAACCCTATCGTGGTTCTGGGGGGGCAGGGGCAGGGGTGAGGGCAGAAGTGCGGGAGATAAAACGGACATGGTCAAGGGCCGTGTCAACCACAGTAGAGGGGATTCCTCGGTTGAGGAAAAAGGAAGACATGTCGGAAGCACTAGTATGGAAGGTGGTATCGTCAGAGCAGATGCGGCGGAGACCAAGAAACTAGGAGAATGGAATAGAGTCCTTACAAGAAGCGGGGTGGGAGGAAGTGTAGTCCAGGTAGCTGTGGGAGTCAGTGGGCTTGTAGTGAATGTTTGTCAATAACCTATTCCCAGAGATGGAGACGGAGAAGTCGAGGAAGGGAAGGGAAGAGTCGGAGATGGACCATGTGAAGGTGAGGGAAGGGTGGAAATTGGAAGCAAAGTGAATGAAATTTTCTAGTTCAGGGCGAGAGCAGGAAACGGCACCAATACAGTTATCAATATACTGGAAAAAGAGGTGAGGGAGGGGACCTGAGTAGGACTGGAATAAAGAATGTTCCACATATCCCACGAAAAGGCAGGCATAGCTAGGACCCATGCGGGTTCCCATAGCAACACCTTTGATTTGGAGGAAGTGAGTGGAGTCAAAGGAGAAGTTGTTCAATTTGAGAACAAGTTCAGCCAGGCAGAGGAGGGTGGTGGTGGATGGGGACTGGTTTGGCCTCTGTTCAAGGTAGAAGTGCAGCGCCCTCAGGCCATCCTGGTGGGGGATGGAGGTGTAGAAGGATTGTACGTCCATAGTGAAAAGGAGACGGTTGGGGCCAGGTAACTGGAAACTAAACTGGAAATTAAAGTGGTGGAGGGCGTCGGAAGAGTCGCGGATGTAGGTGGGAAGAGACTGGACAAGGGGAGAAAAAATATAGTCGAGATACGAAGAGATAAGTTCCATGGGGCAAGAACAGGCTGAAATGATGGGTCTACCAGGGCAGTCCTGTTTGTGGATTTTGGGAAGGAGGTAGAAGTGGGCTGTGTGGGGTTGGGGAACTATGAGGTTGGCGGCTGTGGGGGGAAGATCTCTAGAGGAGATGAGGTCGGTGACAGTCTTGGAAAGGGTGGCTTGATGTTTGGTAGTGGGGTTATGGTCCAGGCGGAGGTAGGAGGAGGTGTCGGAGAGCTGACGTTCAGCTTCCACTAGGTAGAGGTCGGTTCGCCAAACAACAACAACACCACCCTTGTCAGCAGGTTTAATGACAATGTCGGGGTTGGATCTGAGAGAATGGAGTGCTGCAAGGTCAGAGGGAGGTAGGTTGGAGTGAGTGAGGGGAGCAGAGAAATTGAGACGGCCGATGTCATGCCATCAGTTTGCAATGAAAAGATCTAGAGAGGTTAAGAGGCCAGAGGGAGGGGTCCAGGTAGAACGAGAATTCTGAAAGCAGGAGAAAGAGGTCAGCCGTGCAGGGGGGAAGACTTCTGGCCAAAGAAGTGGGCATGGAGACGAAGGCAGCGGAAAAAGAGCTCAACATCATGCCGAGCTTGAAATTCATTGAAGTGGGTGCGTAAGGTGATGAAGCTCAGGCCTTTGCTAAGGACTGATCATTCAGGGTCAGGGAGGGGAAGGTCAGAGGGGTTAGTGACAATCTGATGCCTTATTGGCTTAATCTTGAAAGGCACCAGAAGTCCTATAGTCACGATTTTAACTGGGGGCTAGTTTTCAGTAGGTGAGGCTTGGGCTGGAATTTTCTGGGGTCCATGCGGGCGCAATCGGAGGCAGGTCGGGTGGGAAATTTTAAAAAAGTCGGAGCTGGTTGGGAACCCACCATCATCCTGCTCCCAGGCGCCTTTCCCTCGGGCAAGTTTGCCGGTCCAGCAGCAACCCGACCGGCAGAGGTGGGCGACCTAATTGAAATCATTATAAGCTTGTTGTCAGACACTTAAGAGCCTTTTTCACATTTCACACCCGACCCGCCCAGGTACATTTCAAATTTCCCTGTATGGCCACAGGATTCACCCAGCCCGGGAACCATGTCTGTCAACCTGAGGTGGGAGTTGAGTGGCCATTGATCTAACTGGTTACTTGACAGCGTCAAATGTACTATAAAAGCTCCGACCTCACAGATGATCATTTTCCTTAGGCAGAAACTGTTGCTGACTACATTGCCAGCACAGATTTAACTTTCTGCAGGTTGCAAGTGTTTCCAGCAAACCTCTCTCACCATTGATAGATTGCTTCTGTCAACTCTACTTGACCTGCCATCTATTCCATTAGCATGGGTGCCATTTATACTGTCTCACCTTGGTCCTCAGAATTGGACCACGATGAGCCCCAACACCAGCAGCACCAGGCACACCAAAAACAACACCACCAAGCTTCTCTGCAATCACTTGATGCTGCACAGGACAGAGGGCATCAGCTCCTAAGCACATTGCTGCCCGAGGACAGGGATGGCCTCATCCTGGCCAGATTTACTTAACTTTATGCTGTACACCCATATGGCAGCCACGTGCTGCACCAACAACAACAACAACTTGTATTTATATAGCGCCTTTAACGTAGTAAAGCGTCCCAAGATGCTGCACAGGAGTATTATAAGACAAAAAATTTGATACCGAGCCATTTAAGGATAAATTAGGGCAGGTGACCAAAAGCTTGGTCAAAGAGGTAAGATTTAAGGAGCGTCTTAAAGGAGGAAAGAAAGGTAGCGAGGCGGAAAGGTTTAGGCAGGGAATTCCAGAGCTTAGGGCCTAGGCAACAGAAGGCACGGCCATCAATGGTTGAGCAATTATAATCAGGGATGCTCAAGAGGGCAGAATTAGAGGAGCGCAGATATCCCGGGGGTTTGTGGGGCTGAAGGAGATTACAGAGATAGGGAGGGGCGAGGCCATAGAGGGATTTGAAAACAAGGACGAGAATTTTAAAATCGAGGCGCTGCTTAACCGGGAGCCAATGTAGGTCAGCGCGTACAGGGGTGATGGGTGAACGGGACTTGGTGCGAGTTAGGACACCAGGTTGGCACCAACCCACAGCAACACCTTAAAGCATCCCTACAATAATCAAGCCATTCCTTTCACACTGACCACTATTGCTGGAGGGTCCATTATGTCTCACCATTCATTGCAACTCATTAAGCCACTTCCAAAGGTGTACACAAATGTGTCCAAAATGGGAAAGTAGTGAAAATAAAGATTTTAATGGTGACAATACATTAACGGAAACTTGCCATTAACATTGACTAAACCACCCAAGTGGCTACCTTTGTGAATCTACTTGTGTGTCATCTTTCTCTTCCATGTGCTTCTACGAGGTACTACCCCTGTGGCTTTAGCACATTCAGAGGCAGCCTGCTCACTTCTCTGCTGCGACTGCTTAGACACTCTTGGTGGACGTCCTCTGGGTTTTGGAGCCTGTGATGGCCCAGCCAAAGTCTGCTCCTCCTGCGACTGTGCGATTGAGATTGCGATCTGAGGAGCCATCTCGGGCTCTAACTGCGGGGTTGGCAATGGGGGAGAAGTGTAAGTGCCTTGAGAGAACCCCCACTTCCATGTCTCCTCTCACCATCATCTCTCTCATGGGCCACCTGCACTTCACTGATAGCAAGGAGCTGGAGAGCACCTTGCTGCACATCAGTGGGGCCATGAGGACCCACATCTACGCTGACATCCCTCCCAGACAGGAGGTCTATGAGCCTTTGCCATCTATGCTCCATAGATAACCATCTATTCTCCATAGATTCCATGTGCTCCTGTGAGTGGCACATTAGCTGCTCCATGCAGGTGGCCATCCTATCCATGGAAGAGCCTACAGTCACCATCACCTGCAATATGGTGGTGCTCAAGTTGGTGATGGACTCCTCCATTCTCTGGACACTTCCAGACATCGCACTCACAAAATCTGTCAGAGCCCGCTGCACTTCTTGCTGCTCCTCCAGGATCACCCTCTTTCTCGGTGGCCCCTGAGGCTCAGCATCTGTATGCAGCTGAGCAGAGCTAGGAGCATCCTGCACCCTCCAGCGAGGAGTCTCCACTGCTGTCCCTGTCTTCACCATGTGCTCTTGCTCACTGGTGACTTGTGACAGACCCGGTGACAGCACTACTCTATCTCGCATGGGGCCCACTAGTTCTGGGTACGCTCGTGTCTGCACCCTCAGAGACAGGAGGCTCCTCTGAGGAATCATATTGCTCTTCCTCCTGGACAGTGGGGGGGGGGGTGGAGGCGGGGGTTGGTGCACTTGATGGACCTGTGGGAGAGTAAAGAGAAGAGTTATATATGCCATATGAAGAATGGGTGCACGTACCATTATGCACATGGTGACCATTCAGTGGCTGATGACATCAGTGCCCATATGAGTGACTGCTGTATGCCATGTATGATATGTAATCCTGTCACCAGGTTGCTGAGATGTCCCCCTCTCTCCGTCTCCCACCTCCAGCGGCTCGGCCACTCCCGAGACTTCCAACGCAGCCTCCTGTGCTGTTGTGAGGATCACAAATGATGGAGGCCCACCTCCAGTTCTTTCCCTCGCTCTCTTATCGCTCTCTTCTCCTGCAAGGAGGGAAAGAAGAGAAGGTTGAGTGAGAGTGATGGAATGAGTGTAAGGAATGGATGGGTTACATCTGTAGAGGGAGACTATGATGGATTGGGGTGGCAATGCCAAGTGGGCTCCTTGCATCTTGTTAGTTGGTATGATTGCATTAGGATGAGGATGAGTGTGAGGGGAAGCTAGTAAGATGGAGATGTGATAAAGTAGATAGAGAGAGAGGGATGGATGGACGTGTAAAGTATGATGGTGTGAGTAACGATGTGCAGGAGTAGGGTTGGGAAGGCAGACTGATGGGGATGTGATGAGAGGCACAGCAGGATGAAGTTGAGTGTGGCTTTGTACTCACCTTTCCTGATTTAATGAGATCATTGAAACATTTGTGGCACTGCACCCAGGTCCTCCTGAACACATCCCTGCTGTTGACCTCCTCTGCAATTTGGAACCTGTAGTGTATGTACCTTTAAGGGGAGAACTACTTTTTACAGCTCCTGTATACTGTAGTACCGGCAGTGACCACACCTGTATATAACCCTGAGTAGGGATCTGTACTGCTTAGTTTTAGAGCAACCCTCATCCAGTAAACACCTGTTGATTGTTATCTGCAGCCTCTGTCGATTATTTGAAGGACACACTACCTAAAGATATCCAGATTTAACATTGGCGACGAGTCGTTTCGAACTTACATGCAACTCTGAAGAAGAAGGCCGATTCCACCAGTGCGGGCGTCGACCATCCAGGGAGAACTTGAGCATCGCAGAGGAGGCTGTAGAGAGCTGGGCTTGGTTCTCCAGCTGCGATGATCCAGCGCAGCGGGCTGGCAGCAGGTACGGCACAGACACTTCCCGGACAGCGGCGGCGGGAGCTGACCGACGGCACAGAAAAAGGCCGAGCAGCGTCAACGGGTAAGAGAGAGGGTAAAGCGTACAGGGCGCAGCCGGGGATGAAGACCGAGCGGCGCCGAAGAGAGAGGGGAAAACGCGCAGAGCGCGGCCGGTGTTCAAGGGCTGAGCAGCGTCCGCGGGGGAAGAAAAGAAGGGAGAGCGCGGGAAGATGCCATTTTGAACCAGTGGAGAAGAAGGGAGAGTGCGGGAAGAAAGGACAGTGCGGGAGACACCATTTTGAGCCAGCGGAGAAGAAGGTAGAGCACGGGAGATGCCATTTTTAGCCAGTCTAACCACATCCAGGGATGCCGAAGAGTGGAAGTGTCACAGCGTTCGACAATGAAGTCGAAGATTGGGTAACATATATAGAGCGCATAGAGGTGTACTGCAAGGCGAATGAGGTGCCAGATGCCAGGAAAGCACTGGTATTGTTGAATTCCATGGGTGCAAAAACGTACGGCTTACTGCGAAACCTAGTAACCCCAGAGAAGCCAGTGGAAAAGGATTTTGAAAGCATAGTGGCAATCCTACAGGACCACTTAAACCCCACACCGCTGCTGATAACAGAAAGATTTAAGTTCCACAAAAGGATCCAGCATAAAGATGAAAGTAATGCTGAGTATTTAACGGAACTGCGCAAGCTATCGAAACACTGCCAGTTTGGAACGGGACTAGCAGATATTTTAAGGGACAAGTTTGTGTGTGGGCTTCAAAGTGAAGGAACCCAGAAACGGCTTCTATCAGAAAAGGATCTTACGCTGGACAAGGCTTTCAACATGGCAGTATCACATGAAGCAGCCGCACGGGGCGCTGCAGAGATACAACGGAGACCGCAAGACTATGGCACAAATGAAATGTCATATGGAGCAATGAAGTGTTATCGCTGCGGCAGAACAACACACGACCATAAGGATTGTTGGTTCAAGGACCAAGTGTGCAGACAGTGTGGAAAAGTAGGACACATAATAAGAGTCTGCAGGTCGGGAAAGAAAACCAGCAGCAAGAAACCTCCACAGAAGAAGTACAAAAAGGTACATAAGGTGACGGAGAGTAGTTCAGACGAACAGAAAAGTGATACAGACTCCGGAAGCAAGGAACTGGGTTGTCTGAAACTACAAAATGTAACCAAAATGGAGGATCACCAAACTATCTGGGTCACGCTCAAGATAGACGGAGTCCAAGTGAAAATGGAATTGGACACAGGATCAGCCCTAACAGTCATAAACCAAAGGGAATACAAGCGGCTATTCTCACATATACCCTTGAGAGATACAGAGATTACCTTGAAGATGTACATGGGGCAAAAAGTCTACCCCAAAGGCAACGGCAAGGAAACACCAAAAATGGGCTTATATGTATTGCCAGATGGAGGACCACCACTACTAGGACGTGAATAAATCTGGAAGATACAGTTAGATTGGCATGCCATACAAGCACTGAGGGTAGATGCCAAAAAGGATGACGACGTCACACCTGGATGACTGTCAAAAATGCTAACTGACGCACAAGAAGTGTTCCAGGAGGGACTCGGAACACTAAAAGGCATAACAGCGACGATCAAAATAGAGGAAAATGCAAGCCCAAAGTTTTTTAAGGCCAGACCGGTACCTTATGCGATCCGCCCAGCCGTCGAAGCAGAGCTGGAAGGTTTGGAACATTCTGGAGTACTGTCCAAAGTGGACTGGAGCAAGTGGGCTACACCCATCGTTCCTGTAATGAAGAGGTCGTTGATTAATACGCCTGGGGAAACCAAAGAAGATTCGCATCTGTGGGGACTTTAAGGTGACAGTGAACCCAGTCCTTCACACGGTACAATATCCGCTTCCGCGGATTGAAGATATTTTCGCCTCGCTATCTGGAGGAAAACGCTTCACTAAGATTGTTCTGGCCCAGGCGTACCTGCAAATGGAGGTAGAAGAAGCCTCAAAACAGTACCTCATGATCAACACTCATAAAGGTCTCTACCAATACAGCCGGCTAGTGTTCGGGGTAGCATCAGCTCTGGCTATTTGGCAAAGGGCAATGGATCAAGTCCTGCAAGGGATTCCAGGGACCCAGTGTTATTTGGACGACATCCTGGTCACGGGCGAAAATGACAGTGATCACCTCGCCAACCTGGAGCAGGTGCTCACTAGATTGAAGGAATATGGGCTCTGAGTTAATCGCCACAAATGCGAGTTTTTCCAGAAGCAGATCTCGTATTGTGGCCACGTTATTATGAAGAGGGGTTACATAAGTCCCCTGAAAACATTGAGGCAGTAGTCAAGGCTCCAGCACCAGAAAATGTGTCACAACTGAGGTCGTTCCTCAGGCTGGTGAACTACTACCATAAGTTCTTGCCGAATTTGTCTACAGTACTACACCCACTGAACACCCTACTGCAAACGGGGGTACCATGGAAGTGGAATGACGAATGTAAACGAGCTTTCCAGAAGTGTAAAGAATTGATCACATCAAAAGAGGTGTTGGCTCATTTCAACCCAGCACTATCAATTCAGTTGGCGTGTGATGCATCACCCTGTGGTATTGGAGCGGTGCTGTCGCACAAATTCCCGGACGGCTCGAAGAGGCCAGTAGCCTTTGCGTCTCGGTCACTAACCTCAGCCGAGCGTAACTACGCCCAGAGTAACAGGGAGGCCCTCAGCCTAGTGTGGGGAGTGAAAAAGTTCAACCACTATCTGCACGGGCAGAAGTTTACCTTGCTGACTGACCACAAACCACTGGTCTCCATCTTTAATCCAAAGAAGGGCGTTCCGGTGATGACTGCGCAACGGCTACAAAGATGGTTCCTTTTTCTAGGGGCGAACCAATATGAAATAGAGTATAAGGACACGAAACAGCATGGAAACGCTGATGGGCTATCACGCCTGCCACTGCCTACTGCGGAGGACGCACCAGCAGTGGACCCTGTCGAAATATTTTATTCGTCTATAATTGAACGCTTGCCAGTAACTAACGCGGATATGGAGAAGGAGACCCGAAATGACCCGACACTGTCTCGGGTTTATGATTTGACGGTGAAAGGATGGCCAACACATGGCGACTCACTGTTGCCAGCATTCTCATCCAGAAGAGAACAGCTGTCAGTATGCCAGGGGACCTTGATGTGTGGATCCCGAGTGGTAATTCCACCCAAGTTAAGGGAGAGAGTGCTCAATGAGCTTCATGAAGGTCATCTGGGAGGGGTGAAAATGAAAAGCCTTGCTAGGGCTTATGTGTGGTGGCCGGGGATCGATCAGCAAATCGAGGACCTGACAAAGAGCTGCTCAGGATGCCAGAAGGTCCAAAATGCACCACCACATGCCCCTCTACACCCATGGGAGTGGCCCTTCTCTCCATGGCAACGGGTGCATATTGATTTTGCTGGTCCATTCATGGACAATGTTTTTAATAGCCGTGGATGCGCACTCGAAATGGCCTGAGGTGATCAAAATGTCCTCCACCACCACGGAGAAAATGACTGCAGTCCTACGGACCATATTTGCCAGGAGCGGCTTGCCAGAGTGTAGTGATCAATAGCATGTCATTCTGTGGTGGCCACTAGATGGAGCAGTAGAGCTGTGTAGAGCTGTATGTATAAGCCTACACTACCCAGCTATATATATATTAAGACTACATTATCCATGAGGCTAGGCTACCCACAAGGCAGCAGTCAAGATGGAAGCCTCTACAAGATGCTGCACCTAGTCCACATGTGCTCAATAAAAGTAACTAGCAAAAGCTAGCTGTGTTCATAATAAGAATGTCTAGTTATTAATGAACATAACATGGTACCAGGGTGGTGAAGATCTGCTGAAAATTGTGAAAAGCGACATGGAGAATTTGAAGCCACCAGAGCATTTGAATCTCACAGAAAAAATCGACTACAACTGGCAGACTATTAAACAGCAATTCGAACTGTACATTGCAGCCATCGGATTCGGTACGAAGGCAGATGCAAGGAAGATAGCATTGCTGCTCACGGTTGCAGGCCCACAGGCGATAGAGGTATTTAATACATTTGTATTTAATCCAGCAGAGAACAGAGAAAAATTAGAAGATGTGCTAAAAAAATTTGATGCACATTGCTCTCCCAAAAAGAATGAGACGTATGAAAGATATACCTTCCGTTCTCGGACACAGCAACAAAATGAGACTTTTGTTAGCTTTATAACTGATCTGAAACTGAAAGCACAGACATGTAATTTCTCTGAGCTCAAAGCATCCATGATTCGTGACCAGATTGTGTTTGGTATTCATGATAAAAATGTCAGGGAACGTCTGTTGAGAGAAACTGAACTAAATTTGGAAAATGAGGTGAAAATATGCCAAGCCAGCGAGCTAGCTCGAAATCACGCGAAGACTTTCAGTGAAATCAATAATGATGCGAATGTAATGAGTGATAATGCTGCTGTCAGTGCTGTGTCCTACAAGGGGAAGAAACGTGGGCAGAACAGAAATGAAAAGCAATCGGAGGATGAAATTTTTAATTGTAAACGCTGTGGTAACAAACACCAGTTAAGACAATGCCCAGCATTTGGAAAAATGTGCACAAAGTGTAATGGAAAGAATCACTTTGCCAAACAATGCTTTTCAAAAGTAAAAACGATGAAAGGGCAACGAGTTAATGTGATTGAGGACACTGATGTAAGTGAGACATTTTTTGTAGGAATGGTGTCATGTGACGATATCAAAAAAGATACAGAAAATGTGCAGCCCTCAGAAATAGTCAATGCTGAACATGAAGTTAATGCAGTAAAAGAGGACAAATGGATGATACCACTGCAGATAAATGGAGCATTAGTTACCTTGAAACTGGACACTGGGGCAAAAGCAAACTTAATCAGTATGAGTGACATTAACAATATGAAAGAAAAGCCCAAAATACAGAAAAAGTCAGTCCTACTGAAGGACTATAATGGACAGAAAATAGATAGCTTAGGTGTATGCAGACTTAAAGTGACAGTCAAAGACAAAGTGCATCATCTCATGTTTTCTGTTGTGGCTGAAAGGCTTGATTCACTACTGGGTGACAAAGCTTGTGAGGACTTAGAACTGGTCAAAAGAGTTTACTCTATGAACTGTGCCATAAGCAGACCAGATGACTCAGGTGATGAAGCAAAGAGCCCATCAAGGATGAAAAGGCCAAAGGGTATCCATGTCTTCAAAAAGCCTAGTTTCTCCAAGAAGAAAGAAAAAGACTTTAAGGTCAAAGAGAAGCCAAAGGAAGAAAAGCACAAAGAGGAAAAACACAAGGAGAAAAAGTCCAAAGATATAACCGCAGCAGATGTTGTTAAGCAGTGGAAAGAGAAAAAGAATAAGAAGAAGCCTGCACCAGAGCAGGAAGCAGTTCCGGTGGATACTCCTTCTTTCCTCAGGCCAATCTTTGGTGTTCCATTAGCCGAGGCTGCTGAGAGGACTATGCTGTATGATGGGATCCAGCTGCCAGCAGTTTTTCGAGAGTGCATTGACTACATTGAGAGTTATGGCATGAAGAGTGAAGGAAACACTGAAACCCTCTCCAAGCGAAGATCGCAAGGAGACCTCGATCTATAGAAGAGCAGATTGATGACAATGCCGCAACTGCATCTTGTCATTCACCGCCAGAACAATCTCATGAAGACACATCAGACTTACCCGTGTTGAGAAGATCCACACGTGAAGTAAAAGAGCCTGATAGACTTAATCTCTGAGTACAATGTGAAGCTTTGAAAATGTGTTGACTGTTTTGAAAATGTTTATGTTTATAGAGCACTAACAAAAGTGTTACTGATATTATCTTTATTGTTTTCTTGAAAGTTGATTGATATTGATTTTGTTAAACCTCAAAGAAAGGAGGATGCAGTGATCAATAACATGTCATTCTGTGGTGGACACTAGGTGGAGCAGTAGAGCTGTGTAGAGCTGTATGTATAAGCCTACACTACCCAGCTGTATATATATTAAGACTACATTACCCATGAGGCTAGGCTACCCACAAGGCAGCAGTCAAGATGGAAGCCTCTACAAGATGCTGTACCTAGTCCACATGTGCTCAATAAAAGTAACTAGCAAAAGCTAGCTGTGTTCATAATAAGAATGTCGAGTATTTTATTCGTCTATAATTGAACGCTTGCCAGTAACTAACGCGGATATGGAGAAGGAGACCCGAAATGACCCGACACTGTCTCGGGTATATGATTTGACGGTGAAAGGATGGCCAACACATGGCGACTCACTGTTGCCAGCATTCTCATCCAGAAGAGAACAGCTGTCAGTATGCCAGGGGACCTTGATGTGTGGATCCCGAGTGGTAATTCCACCCAAGTTAAGGGAGAGAGTGCTCAATGAGCTTCACGAAGGTCATCTGAGAGGGGTGAAAATGAAAAGCTTTGCTAGGGCTTATGTGTGGTGGCCGGGGATTGATCAGCAAATCGAGGACCTGACAAAGAGCTGCTCAGGATGCCAGAAGGTCCAAAATGCACCACCACATGCCCCTCTACACCCATGGGAGTGGCCCTTCTCTCCATGGCAACGGGTGCATATTGATTTTGCTGGTCCATTCATGGACAATGTTTTTAATAGCCGTGGATGCGCACTCGAAATGGCCTGAGGTGATCAAAATGTCCTCCACCACCATGGAGAAAACAATTGCAGTCCTACAGACCATATTTGCCAGGAACGGCTTGTCAGAGCAGATTTGCTCTGATAACGGACCACAGTTTGTGTCCGAAGAGTTTCGGAAATTTATGAAAAGGAATGGGGTAAGGCATTACACATCCGCCCCGTATCATCCAGCCACAAATGGATTGGCTGAGAGGTTCGTACAAACCTTTAAAAAGGCAGTAAGGGCCATGTGCGATGATGACATTCCACTGCAGCATAAGGTGGACAATTTCTTGTTAGCCTACAGAAATGTGACACATGCAGTTACCAACCAGACCCTGCCATGATGTTCTTTAACCGGAGGTTGAGATCTCGTCTGGATTTGCTCAGGCCAAATGTACGAAGAAATGTTGAGAATAAGCAATTCCAGCACATCAATGATAAGCCGACAAGGAGCTTCAGTGTAGGGCAACTAGCCTTGGCCCGCGACTACCGAACAGAGAAATGGCAACCAGGAACGATATGCACACGGCAGGGGCCACTAATGTACACAGTGGATGTTGGGGAGAACATTGTGAGACGCCATGTCGACCAGATCCTAGCGTCACAGGAACGAGTCAACCCCATGTCTCGCGTACCTGGTAATGAACCCGACATACAGGTAGCATCTACCCCAGAAACAGTAGTATCGGAAGCTGATGAACCAACCGCGACAGGGGGCCGGAATCGCCTCCGCACCAAGAGCAAGACACTCAGGAAAGGTGCTATCCAGAAAGGATCAAGAAGCCGCCCCAAAGACTGAATTTATAAATGGACTATTTTCAGTTAATGTTGCATGTTAAAAGTGTTAATTGTTAAATGAATGTTATGGTACTGTTAATCTAAAAGGGGAGGAATTGTAGTGTATGTACCTTTAAGGGGAGAACTACTTTTTACAGCTCCTGTATACTGTAGTACCGGCAATGACCACACCTGTATATAACCCTGAGTAGGGATCTGTACTGCTTAGTTTTAGAGCAACCCTCATCCAGTAAACACCTGTTGATTGTTATCTGCAGCCTCTGTCGATTATTTGAAGGACACACTACCTAAAGATATCCAGATTTAACAGAACCAGGTTGTTTTTGTCTCTTGGGGAGGTCTCTTCCACCCATTGGAAGGGAAGAGGACCTCCCTGTGTGCTCTGACTCCCTCCACAAGGATATGGAGGGAGTCATCAGAGAACCTGGGTGCAGACCTCTACCTCTGTGCAACCATCTCTCCAACTGTTTGGAACAATGTAAACCTCCAGTATACTGCCTGCACAATCCTAGATGAACTTTCAAATGCAATGTAGCCATGGCCCCTTTAAATATACCGGCTGAAATCGCATCATAAATGATATCATCAGACCCGCACCATTTAATTGGGCCGAGTAATGTGCAGGGTGGGCTTAATAGGCCCTATTATTGCAACGGGGTCGCGACCCGTCACACCGACCGCCCGCACCCGACCCGCCCAGGTACAGAAAATTCTGGCCCAAAGTCAGT
Organism: Somniosus microcephalus; assembly: GCF_052327205.1. Taxonomy (NCBI): domain Eukaryota; kingdom Metazoa; phylum Chordata; class Chondrichthyes; order Squaliformes; family Somniosidae; genus Somniosus; species Somniosus microcephalus. The sequence goes on along the minus strand of NC_140987.1, from coordinate 389,140,188 downwards.
TCAAAACTCCCCCACTCCGGAAAAAAAGAGGCCCGTTATATTATAACTCCAAGGTCTTATTTAAATACCAAGGCTGACTTCCCACCTGTTTAATCTAAGCACTGCAAACTGAGACCAGGTAAATCCACATGATCAGCTTCCAGGCTGTCCTGCGGGGGGTCACCGGCATCGTGAGGGGGCTCTATCCTCTGAAACACCAGAATATCCTTGTAGGGCTGGGAAGAGCACACTTGCTGCTCCTGGCCCCACAGGAAAATTTAAAAAAAAATTGAAACTTACCTTTGTGGGCCTTTTCTGGCCCCGATCCAGTCCCACGTTGGGTTGGCTTGGGTGAAACTGACTGCCATTTTCCATTCAGACCTCCTAGAAATGACTGCAGTCAGGTGTTGATGTTAAAAAGGACTCCACCAGCTTTTGGAGAGTGTCCTTTGCTGTCTGCAGTGAAAATCGTGGAAGGTCAACTCCCAGCAGCTCCAGGGCAGGTACGTGACCTGAGGGACTTTAACTGCCCACCCTCCCTCTGCTCGCCCACTGTAATCTATCACTTGGTAACTTTCAATTTGTTTTAATTATAACAGAATGTTCAATATAATTAAGTGTCTAGTGGTACATATAATTCACCATGAAACATTTCATGTGTTTTGATGTTCCCGCAAGGTCCAATAGGTATAATAAATCTATTGGTATAACTTGCAATTATATGTCTTTAATGTAGAAAAACATACCAAGTTGCTTAAAGAGGTTTAATCAGACAAAAATGGGTGGCAAGGACAAAGGAGATATTAGGAGAGGGTGACTAAAAACTTGGTCAAAGCAGTGGGTTTTAACAAGGGGCTTAAAGGAGGAGAGGGAAGTGGAGAGGGAGGGGGGTTTGGGGAAAATGTAGTCAAGTCTGTACACCAATGGTGAGTTACTATGATTTATTATGATAAATATCATCTAGCCCAAGTCAACATGTGTTATACAGAAACTCTCGTTTAAACGGCACCTAAATATCCGGAATTCTCTATTAACCGGCAAAATTCTTGCTCCGAAAACAGCACCTCAATAACCAGCAACGTTGCCGAGTCCGAGTCTCCCGCGGTGGCCGAGATAGTCAGTGGAGGTAGTTCTCCAAACTGCCACTACTCGGCTCCTTTGTGCTGTCGGAAGTCGGAACACCTCAATACCCCGTAACAGGAGTCTGACTCTCCCGCGCTGCCAGTAGTCTCTTCTGATCCGCCATTTTACAGGGGTACTGTGTGTCTCCCACGCTGCTGGTAGTCATTGCATTGCATTGCGAAAATCCCAAAAGTTGGTCCAAGCAAAAGGAAGAGAGTGGTGTTAACTTTAAAACAGAAAATCGACATATGCCAACGACTAGAAAGGGGAGAGAAGCGTATCAACATTATGAATGAATTCAAAATTGGTTCGTCAACAATCTACGACATCAAATCGCAGAAGGATAAGCTGCTCAAGTTTTATTCAAGCTCAGAGACATCTAAGGGTGTAGAGAAACGGCGTACGCTTCGTAAGCCTAAGCTTGAAGAGCTGGATACTGTGCTTTATGAGTGGTTTTCTCTTAAGCGTTCAGAGGGTGTTCCACTTTCCGGACCCATGCTAATCGAGAAAGCGAAGGATTTCTACGTAAAGATGGAGCTCACTGACAAGCGTGCTTTCTCCGAGGGATGGCTAACGTGCTTCAAGTTACGGCACGGGGTACGACGACGCGATATTTCCGGGGAGAAGAAATCAGCTGATCACGACGCCGCAGAAGAATACTGCGATTATTTCAATCGGATTGTGCAGCAACATGATTTGTCGCCAGTACAGCTATACAATGCCGATGAAACTGGCTTCTTTTGGAGGTTTTTGCCAGAATCAACACTTGCTGGGGCTAGTGAGGCTAATGCTTCAGGTTACAAGAAAAATAAAGATCGTGTAACCATGCTAACATGTGCGAATGCTGCTGGATTACACCGGGTTAAACTTCTTGTCATTGGGAAGTATAAAAATCCCTGTGCATTTAAAAATGTGAGGCACTTACCTGTTGAGTACAAAGCTCAAAGAAACGCTTGGATGGATAAGGAAATCTTTTCGAATTGGTTCCATCATATTTTTGTTCCATCTGTGAGGGAACATTTCCATAGAATAGGGAAACCTGAAGATAGCCAATGCATTTTATTGCTTGATAATTGTAGAGCCCATCCGAGTTGGTTTCGGGAAATATTTTCACCGTTTATTTGCCACCAAATGTAACTTCTCTCATGCAACCCATGGACCAGGCGTTATCCAAAATCTCAAGTGTCATTACAAAAAGACACCCTACGTAAACTGATAAGCCAAGATGACAATATTCACGCATTTCAGAAGGAATACAATCTTAAAGATGCCATCTTTAATGCTGCATGTTCCTGGAACTTGGTGAAAGGTCACACTTTGAGACAAGCCTGGTGCAAATTGTGGCCTTCTGTAATGTTTGCTGAAGGTTCTTCTTCAGAGGAGGAATTTCATGGGTTCAATGTTCATCCCAAGAGGAGTACAGTAATGGAAATGGCTGGCATGGTGAAAAATGTACACCCAGCAAACCGTCTACGTCACCTCAGTGTAAGTGATATTGAGCAGTGGGTTGATGCAGATAGAGAAGTTGCTGTTGTGCATATGCTAAGTGATGATGAAATAATTGAGAATGCTTTGAATCCAAAGAAAGAAAAGGAAAGTGAGATGGAAAGTGAAGAGGATGAGATTTCTAAAGAGAAGAAGATTTCTTGGGCTAAAGCTGCCGAAGGATTTTCTTTATTCCTCAAATTTGCTGAAAGGCATCCTTGCTATTCTGCCCAAGAAGTTATGCACCTCCATATTCTGCATTCCACCTTTCTACAAAAAAGGCAAGAGTCCACTAAGCAAGCAGACATCCAGGACATGTTTAGGAAAGCTTCCAAAAGAGTTGAATCAGTGGAAGTGCCTGAAGAATCTGTTGAAGTGCATGATCCTGATGACCCAGCTGGCATGGATATTCCTGATGAACCAGTTGACTTGGAATAAATGTACAGTCAAATTCAGTACTTTATACTGTACTGTACAGTTGTTTATAAGTTTTGTTTTACTGTTAAGTAATTAAAGAGTTATGGATTACCCTCAACTGGCAGTACTGTACTTAATCAAGCATCTTCCACCATCCATTTAACACAACATTCTGTAGGTGAGTACCCAATTACTGTATACTGCACATTTCTTGATTTTTTTTTGTTAAAAATAGCCTCGGTAGATAACCCTCTCCGTCATCCGGAAATTTTGATAAATCAGCAATACGGTCCCGTCAGTGCCGGATAAAAAAGAGCTTCCTGTAATAAAGCAAACTGAACACAACATTAATACATTTCATTCACTTTGCTTCCAATTTCCACCCTTCCCTCACCTTCACATGGTCCATCTCCGGCTCTTCCCTTCCCTTCCTCGACTTCTCTGTCTCCATCTCTGGGGATAGGTTATTGACATTTACTACAAGCCCACTGACTCCCACAGCTACATGGACTACACATCCTCCCACCCCGCCTCCTGTAAGGACTCTATTCCATTCTCCCAGTTTCTCCGTCTCCGCCGCATCTGCTCTGATGATGCCACCTTCCATACCAGTGCTTCTGATGTCTTCCTTTTTCCTCAACCGAGGATTCCCCTCTACTGTGGTTGACACGGCCCTCGACCGTATCCGTTATATCTCCTGCACTTCTGCCCTCACCCCTGCCCTCCCTCCCGGAACCACAATAGGGTTCCCCTTGTCCTCACCTTTCACCCCACCAGCCTCCACCTCCAGCGTGATCCCACCACCAAACGCATCTTCCCCTCAACTCCCCTTTCAGCATTCCGTAGGGACAGCTCCCTCCGCGACACTCTAGTTCACTCCTCTACCGCCCCCAGCACCCTTCCCCTTCACCTGGCATCTTCCCATGCAAGCACAGGAGATGCAACACATGTCCTTATACCTCCCCCCCTTCCCACTGTCCAGGGCCCCAAACACCCCTTCCAGGTGAAGCAGCGATTTACTTGTACTTCCTGCAATTTAGTATACTGTATTCGCTGCTCACGATGTGGTCTCCTCTACATTGGGGAGACCAAACGCAGATTGGGTGACTGTTTTGCGGAACACCTCCGTTCAGTCCGTAAGAGGGACCCTGAGCTCCCGGTTGCCTGTCACTTTAATTCACCGCCCCATTCCCACTCAAACCTCACCGTCCTCGGCCTCTTGCATTGTTCCACGGAAGCTCAGCGTAAGCTCGAGGAACAGCACCTCATCTTTCGATTAGGTACTCTACAGCCTTCTGGACTCAACATAGAGTTCAACAATTTCAGATCATAACCTGGGCCCCTATCACATATATATACTAGCTGGGGGAGCCCGGCTTTGCCAGGGCTGTTTTGCAACATTTTAAATGGACTCCCAGGCTTTCAGGCCCTGTCTGTCTGTCCCTCTGTGAATCTGCTGCCGGGCAACATTTTAAATCGAGTCCCAGGCTTTTGGGCCCTGTCTCTCTGTCCCTGTCTCAATCTGCTGCCGGGCAACATTTCTACCTTTTAATACCTTGAAAGATGAAAGTGAAAGTACTTATAAAACGTTTTTGGTAAATCTTATGTTATTTTTAAAAGAGATACTAACTTTTTCAAAGCTGGATGATCAAAGTAGTTTGAGCTGGAAGCTGAAGTAATGGCAGTGAAACAATGGCTGCCAGATCCCTGAGATGAAAACGATTAGTCCCGCCCACACACACACACACCGATTGGCCAACCATCAGGGGACCGTACTGTAGGATTGGTCAATCATGACGGCACAGGATTGGTCGAACCTTGACGTCAGTCAATCAATGCTAAGTAGCAGATAATGAGTTTAATTCTGAAGGTTTTTTGCATAAGGCGCAAACAAATTTCGTCCGACCGAAAAGTAAATATGCTTACGACCGTCCCGGAACCGTAAGCTTTCTTCGGAGGTAACGCGCGCATAGGTATGCTCTATAACTTTCGAGTGCATAGCCGGACAGACGCACACGTGAGGACAGACAGACAGAAGGACAGACAGACAGATCGATTCCATTATATATATAGACTAGCTGGAGTGCCCGGCGGTGCCGAGGCTTTTTCGAGGGCATGTTGTTGTTGGAAGAGAGAGAGAGAGCGACTGGGGGGAAGAGAGCGACTGGGGGGGAAGAGAGAGAGCGACTGGGGGGGGAAGAGAGAGAGCGACTGGGGGGGGAAGAGAGAGAGCGACGGGGGGGGAAGAGAGAGAGCGACTGGGGGGGAAGAGAGAGTGCGACTGGGGGGGAAGAGAGGAGAGCGACTGGGGGGGAAGAGAGAGCGCGACTGGGGGGGGAAGAGAGAGAGCGACTGGGGGGGGGAGAGAGAGCGCGACGGGGGGGAAGGTGGCACGATGGACCCCTGCGAAGGAAGGAAGAAGGTAAGCTCTCCCTCCCTGTCCCACCGCCTCACTCTTTCCCTCCCTGTCCCACCCCTTCACTCTTTCCCTCCCTCACCCTCTCTCTCCCTCCCCTGTCTCTCCCTGCTTACTCTCTCTCCTCCCTCCCTCCCCTCTCTCTCTCCCGCCCTCCCCCTCTCCCTCTCCTCCCTCCCCCTCTCCTTCTCCCTCTCCCTCCCCTCCCCTCCCTCTCTCTCCCCTCCCCCCACCCCCTCTCTCTCCCCTCCCCCACCCTCTCTCTTCCCCTCCCCCCACCCTCTCTCCCCTCCCCCCTCTCTCTCCCCTCCCCCTCTCTCTCTCCCCTCCCCCACCCTCTCTCCCCTCCCTCACCCTCTCTCTCTCTCCCCTCCCCACCCTCTCTCTCCCCTCCCCCACCCTCTCTCTCTCTCTCCCCTCCCCCGCTCTCTCTCTCTCCCCTCCCCACCTCTCTCTCTCCCTCCCCACCCTCTCTCTCTCCCCACCCCCACCCTCTCTCTCTCTCCCCTCCCCCACCCTCTCTCTCTCTCCCCTCCCCCACCCTCTCTCTCTCTCCCCTCCCCCCACCCTCTCTCTCTCCCCTCCCCCCACCCTCACTCTCTCCCCTCCTCTCCCCCTCCCTCTCCCCTCCTCCTCCCTCTCACCACCTCCCTACACCCTCCTCCTCCCTCTCACCACCTCCCTACCCCCTCCTCCTCCCTCTCACCACCTCCCTACCACCTCCTCCTCCCTCTCACCACCTCCCTACCCCCTCCTCCTCCCTCTTACCACCTCCCTACCCCTCCTCCTCCCTCTCACCACCTCCCTACCCCCTTCCTCCCTCTCCCCCTCCTCCCCCTCTTTCTCCCCCTCCTCCCCCCTCTCTCTCCCCCTCCTCCCCCCTCTCTCCCCCTCCTCCCCCCTCTCTCTCCCCCCCTCCTCCCCCCTCTCTCTCCCCCTCCTCCCGCCCTCCTCCCCCCTCTCTCTCCCCCCTCTCCCTCTCCCCTGCCCGAGCCCTCATCCCCCGCTCCAATCCTCTTTCCACCCCGGGGCCCGGGCCTCGGCACCTGGATGCCGTTGGCCAAGGCAAACACCCGCAAAGACATGGCCCAGCCGAGTCCAGCGCCCCGGTCAGCTCGAGGTCCGCAGCCGCTGTTCGGCCGCAGGCCACAAAGCACCCGAGCCCAGTGCCGGCGATGGCTCCACGTAGCTCCGTGCCCCCCCACGCACTGACATGGCACCGCCCTCCCCGAGCTGGCTTGAAGAGCGCCGATTGCGGCTGTGAGAGACGGCCGGCGGGCCCGGTTGCCGGGGTAACCCTTCTCGCTCTCCAAGCCGATTGCGGCTGTGAGAGACGGCCGGCGGGCCCGGTTGCCGGGGGTAAACCTTACCGCTCTCTGAGCCCCGCCCGAGATCCGCACTCCCAAGAGCCCCGCCCCCCCGCCCGAGCCGAGCGGGGAACAGAGAGAGACGCCGCGTCTCAGCTGCTCCTGCTGCAGCGCACCCTGTATGTCCCGTGACCCTCGTGGCTGACGCCGTTGCCCCGGGTAACATGACACCGCACGGGGGGGGGGAGCTTAGCAGAAGCCGTGGGACAATGACCTAGCTCGGGCGTGGCTGGGCAGGAGAGGCCCAGGCTTTGAGCCTAGGTTCTGAGGCCTTACAAAAACGGGAAAGGTAGGAAAAAGAATGTTCAGGTAAGAGAAAATATGCTGGAAATGTATATTTGAAAAGAAAGACGCAGAAAGCGGGAAAAAGAATGGAAGCAAGATGGCGGCTACTCACCTCCGTTCAGAACGATAAGGCCCGCCCACACACGCACCGATTGGTCGACTGTCAGATCACCGAAGCGTAGGATTGGTCAATCGTCCCGTCACTCGGCTGTAGGAGAGCCCGCCCGCATGCGCCAGGAACCCGGCATACGATTGGTCGACCTCGAAGTCACTCTGTCGCTAATGAGCGGATAATGAGATGCTAATGAGTGGAATTTTGACCGTTTTTCGGATACCGCGGGCGCAATTTTTGTCCGGCCGAAACGTAAATACGCTTACAATCGTTTTGGAACGGTGAGCTTTCTTTTGACGTAACGCACGCGTAGGTAAGCTCTGTAACTTTCGAGCGCATAGCCGGACAGACGCACACGGGAGGACAGACAGAAGGACAGACAGACAGAAGGACAGACAGATAGACAGACAGAAAGAAGTATCCGTTTATATATATAGACTAGCTGAAGTGCCCGGCGGTGCCGAGGGTCTTTTGAGGGCATGTTGTTGTTGGAAGAGAGAGAGAGAGAGCGACTGGGGGGGAAGAGAGAGAGCGACTGGGGGGGAAGAGAGAGCGCGACTGGGGGGGAAGAGAGAGAGCGACTTGGGGGGAAGAGAGAGAGCGACTGGGGGGAAGAGAGAGAGCGACTGCAGGGGAAGAGAGAGAGCGACTGGGGGGGAAGAGAGAGAGCGACTGGGGGGGAAGAGAGAGACCGACTGGGGGGGAAGAGAGAGAGCGACTGGGAGGGAAGAGAGAGAGCGACTGGGGGGGAAGAGAGAGAGCGACTGGGGGGGAAGAGAGAGAGCGGCTGGGGGGGAAGAGAGAGAGCGACTGGGGGGGGAAGAGAGAGAGCGACTGGGGGGGAAGAGAGAGAGCGACTGGGGGGGAAGAGAGAGAGCGACTGGGGGGGAAGAGAGAGAGCGACTGGGGGGGAAGAGAGAGAGCGACTGGGGGAAGAGAGAGAGCGACTGGGGGGAAGAGTTAGAGCGACTGGGGAAGAGAGAGAGCGACTGGGGGGGAAGAGAGAGTGCGGCGAGGGGGAAGAGAGAGCGCGACGGGGGGAAGGTGGCCCGATGGACACCTGCGAAGGAAGGAAGAAGGTAAGCTCTCCCTCCCTGTCCCACCCCCTCACTCTTTCCCTCCCTGTCCCACCCCTTCACTCTTTCCCTCCCTCACCCGCTCTCTCCCTTCCCGTCTCTCCCTGCTTTACTCTCCCTCCCCCTCTCCTCACGCTCTCCCTCCCTCACCCTCTCTCTCTCCCTCCCCCTGTCTCTCCCTGATTTACTCTCTCTCCCTCCCTCTCCCTCCCCTACACCCTCTCCCCCTCCCTCCCCCGACCCTCGCTCCCCCCACCCTCTCTCTCACCCCTCCCCCAACGTCTCTCTCTCCCCCCACCCTCTCTCTCTCCCCACCCCCCACCCTCTCTCTCTCCCCTCCCCCCACCCTCTCTCTCTCCCCCCACCCCCCACCCTCTCTCTCTCCCCTTCCCCACCCTCTCTCTCTCCCCTCCCCCCTCCCCCCACCCTCTCTCTCCCCCCTCCCCCCACCCCTCCCCTCCCCCCACCCTCTCTCCCTCCCCCTCTCTCTCCTCCCCCCTCTCTCTCTCCCCCCCCCCCACCCTCTCTCTCTCCCCCACCCTCTCTCTCTCCCCCCACCCTCACTCTATCTCCCCTCCCCCACCCTCTCTCTCTCCCCTCCCCCACCCTCTCTCTCTCCCTCCCCCACCCATCTCTCTCCCCTCCACCCACCCTCTCTCCCCCAACCTCTCTCCCCCACCCTCTCTCTCCCCACTCCCCCCACCCTCTCCCTCCCCTCACCCTCTCTCCCGTCCCCCACCCTCTCTCCCCTCCCCCTCTCTCTCTCCCCTCCCCCACCCTCTCTCTCTCTCCCCCACCCTCTCTCTCTCCCCCACCCAACTCTCTCTCCCTCCCCCACCCTCTCTCTCTCCCCTCCACCACCCTCTCTCTCTCCCCCCACCCTCTCTCTCTCCCCTCCCCCACCTCCTCTCTCTCCCTCCCCACCCTCTCTCTCCCCTCCCCCACCCTCTCTCTCTCCCTCCCCCACCCTCTCTCCCCCACCCTCTCTCCCCACCCTCTCTCTCTCCCCCCCACCCTCTCTCTCCGCTCCCCTCCCACACTCTCTCTCTCTCTCCCTCCCCCACCCTCTCTCTCTCTCCCTCCCCCACCCTCTCTCTCTCCCTCCCCACTCTCCCTCTCTCTCCCTCCCCACCCTCTCTCTCTCCTCCCCTCCCCCACTCTCTCTCTCTCTCTCCCTCCCCACCCTCTCTCTCTCCCTCCCCACCCTCTCTCTCTCTCCCACCTCTCTCTCTCTCCTCCCACCCTCTCTCTCTCCCTCCCCACCTCTCTCTCTCTCTCCCTCCCCTCACCCTCTCTCTCTCCCCTCCCCCCACCCTCTCTCTCTCCCCTCCCCCCACCCTCTCTCTCTCTCCCCTCCCCCACCCTCTCTCTCTCTCCCCTCCCCCCACCCTCTCTCTCCCCTCCCCCCACCCTCTCTCTCTCCCCTCCCCCCACCCTCTCTCTCTCCCCTCCCCCACCCTCTCTCTCTCCCCTCCCCCAACCTCTCTCTCTCCCCTCACC